>NC_060257.1:31867286-32170874 GCF_921293095.1 Ischnura elegans | reverse complement strand
TCTATGCCATGTAAATCAGCTTCTCTTTGCTCACAAATATCTCTGAATTTAGCCCGGTAAGGGGTGTATATTATGATATCACTGGAAAGATCAAGACTTTTTCTTTACAATGAGATAAAAATCATAGAATTCTATGATGATTGATTTTTCGCTCAAACTACCTTAAGTATGAATGCCGGGAAATATCTCCGTACGTCGTATTTCTGGTTCCCCCTCCCGCCCGGTGAGGTGACCTTGAGGCGAGGCTTAGCGCTGATACGTCGCAGGATGCTAGCGGATAGCTGAGTACCTTGCTGGATGGTAGCGCTTGGCTTAAAAAAGGTTTATTAATACCTTATCAAACGAAGAAAACTTTCCGAACTTAGCCAGTTTTAATAAGTGATTATTAAGACATGTTTCCCTGAGCTCTGTGCCTCATGCATGCATTAGTAACCTCAAACGATGTATAACTCCTATCCTCTCGTGTAGAAACTAGGTCCCTGTGACGTCATGCGGAGTGGAATCGCATGGGCGCCAATCTGGCCTTTTTCAAATGAGGATAAAATTTTACCCTTGCCATTCGTCTAAACCGGTATTTCAAAAACCAAATAATTTGTGTATTATGAATACACTAATGGTGGGTAACGAATCGCAATCAATGCCTTTCGTTTTCTTTGATGAAGGAAACTACCCTATTTAATAATCTCGCACCTATCGCTTATCCTGGTGGGTATACCATACCACCACACACACCGGTATTAGTGCACCTAAACCCCCTCCAGCCTTAATTCCTGGCTGCGCCCCTGAAGGGGAGGTATCAATAGTATGGACAACACAAAAATTAATAAAAAGGATGGTGGGTAAATAATTCCTAATTTTCAAAGTGCAAGGGTTCTTCTGTGTTTTGGTTAACATTTACAATTGGTGGTTATTGCCTATTGTATTTTTATTTATGTTAGAACATAAAATCTCTCCAAAGCATAGACTACTGACTATATGTAAAATAGGGAAAACTTTTCTTCAGAGAAATATAAAAAGGCAAAAATTTCGAATTTTAGATACTTAGAGGCAAATGCCGAATAGGGTCTAAAGGGTACTAAACACGATGAATGATCATGCGAATGATCATGCTGAATGATCACGTGATCATTCACAGGATCATACGAGCAGAATAGAACATATTCTAATGTTCACCGAATGATCATGCGTACGACTGTTCATTCACGAATATTTCCGTTATACACGGCGAATGATTTTATTCGCATGATCATTCACCATGTACGATATAGCGGCCTTAAGCGGTGCAACTGCTTCAGCCAAAGTCCTATGCGCTGGTTGTCGTCATTGTAGCCGTGGAATGGAGTTCGGAAAGTTACTTGCGCCTTGCAATGTGTCTTGCCTCAGCACGTACGAGTCACGATGGGTCATTGTTTCGTAGAGTTGCACGCGAACCACTGACAGCTCTTGACCGTGACAATTTAAACCGTGCGGAGACCTCTCCGCGGCGTCCAGACGAGGGTGAAAGTTAGCGCCCTGCGGTCGAAAGCAAACAATGGAAGGTCGGCATGCGAACGCGGCATTCCGAGCCAATCAGATCCTTTCATCTCACCCATCACATGAACAAGTTTCTTAGATGATACCTTTTGTCGTACATTTCTTTAAGTCATGGGCTCGTTATAGGTCAATAATCTCTAGGGTAAATCACATCGCATCCCTTTCTCGATGGCTTTGTAACTTGTAGGTAACATTATAATCATTAGTTCTTCAATTCCAACAGAAAATATCGGCGGGAGTTTGTTGAATTGATAGCTCTGATTTTTCTACGTGTATTTTGTAAAATATCGAGAGAAAAATGAAAAAAATTGCACAACAGCAGTTGAAAAACTATGAAATTAACTTATTGTTAGTCGCCTTATAGGTATTCAATGGCGAATGATTTGGGTTTTGAATGTCGCCTTCTACCCCTTTACCTGTCTATCTCTTCTTAATATGTGTCTCGAGGGGCGCGTATTAAACACATTACATTAGGGTATAAGTAAATAGTGGCGTACCCAGGATCATAACTAGAGGGGGGGGGGGGGCAAGCCATGGTCTAGGGGAGGGTAAGCCATGGGATTTATGATATTGTTTCCTTGAAAAAATAGTTTTATTTTAGTTACATATCTTATACTAATATAGATCATTTTTCTTGGGTTTAAAGAAAATTTGTGGAATACTTTCGTTTCAATTCAGTACTGATTTTTCTTAAAGACTTTTGCGATTTTTGCTTCTAGGGGGGGGGGGGGGTTCTTAAAGACTTTTGCGATTTTTGCTTCTAGGGGGGGGGATCTGCCCCCCCTGCCTCTCACTGGGTACGCCCGTGTATGTAACAATAAGAAAATTTCTACATCGCTAAATGCTGTTATGTCACGCTGGTATTTAAATGCTGCAAATGCCATTCGTGCTTACACCCTTCATTTTAATTTAGGTATTTTACCTATTGCAAGGGAAGCGTAATATGTAGAACTAATTTTCCTGTGTTTTTACCTCACAAGCTTATTCACTTGAATGTGGCCAAATCATTGAAGCCATTAATGTTACATTTGAATTTAGTACTTTGAATAAAAAATAAAAGCCTCCCCTGGTGACGTTACTACTTTGAGATCAAACAAAATGGTCACGATCGAAGTCAAAACTCGAGTTATTATCGAAACTTGATGATCAAGAGTCCATCTTGATTTATTCGATCTTTGGATTTAAAACTAGAATTTTGATTTCGTCGAAATCTATTTTTCCATTAATATTCAGTGAATCAAATCTAATCCCGGTTACATTCTTTTATAAAATTGAAATTTTGAGAACCATTTAGTTGTGCATGAGTTCCATCAAACCGATATTTTACCGTTATTTACATCTGCCATCAGCATTTACAAATGCACGCACATTAATGCTTGGAATCATTCGGCTTCACTAATTTTTTTATCCAGATCAACTGATTGCGTTGCTTTTTTGTGATCTTAAGACAATAGTGACTCGGCTGATTTTGTGATCAAACGAAATGTCGAATTTTGATCGAAACTGGGAGATCGAGGATAGATGATGATTTCCTCGATCTATGGCATTTAGAAATTGATTTTCGATTTTAACTACGAACTCAATCTATCATATCGAACTCAATTTTTCCATCACTACAGTCTCTATAAAGACTCGTCATGCTCACTTAGAATGGTCTATTTCAACAAATGTCTAATGACTGCAAAATATATATATGTTATAATGAGCATTGAAATGGTTAATAAAAATAAAATGGCCAATGGGGCTCTTTTTTCTGTTGTATAATTACTTTAGAAAGAGGTGACAAAGTCAAGGATCGATCTCTGTTTATTCGATAAATGTAATTTAAAACACGATTTTCGATTTTAATATAAATCGATATTAATCAAAAGCGATTTTAATTGAAATTGAATTAGATTAAAATGGGGAATGAAAAGATTAATAATAAAAATATGATGGTTAATGGCATTCTTTCTTTACTGATGTTTAAATTATTTAGAAAGAGGTGACAAGATCAAGGATCGATCTCATTTTTTTCGATCTTTGGTATTCAAAACTCGATTTCCGAATGTTATCGTAATTTACTTTTATCAAAATCGATTTTAATCAAAATCGGTTTCAATAGAAATCGAATTTTCCATTACTACCCGCGGCCCGACCTGTGAGAGGGAACTTTAATCAGACCTCCTCATCTACTTGGGCGAAAAACCCCTCACACCCGCGCCTCGGATATCTATTACCGACGAGGCATTAAAAATAGAAGACTCGCAGGCCGAAGCGTGGGAGGCAGAGCTCAGGGAACACGATCGTGGTCCGCAGATCTCAAACCCCCGAGGCTCATACATGCTCGTATAAATAAAAGAGGCCTGGGACCAACAGCAACCCTTTATCTTCCTCTTCTTGCGCACAGGGAGAGGGATGAGATTTTTCGATTAACTTCGAGGGGCGGCATCACGTGGTCAGGTGTCGCGAGAACAACTTGTTCAGACCTGCAATTGCCCATCCACGAGATAGCGATTTATCAGCGTCCCCCAATCGGAAATATCGCTTTGCACCAAATCCGGGTAACAAAAACGCGATGTGCTAGCGTGTAAACAATTCATGGGATTCTAAGTAACCAATGAAACTAGATTTTCAAATATAAGTGGACAGATATTCTTTATTAAAACTATGAACGCACTAAAATTTCAAGTTTAACTACATGGTTTCCATTTTTAATTAATATCTATCTATCTACTTATACCACCTCTTTTAAGTGTTCAATAAAATCCGAAGTTCCAAGCGTGATGGAGTCGAACTTTTCTATGTTGAAATCAGGGGTGCCGACTTACAAAAAATATTGGGGGGGCCCAAACCGGGGACCTTGCCCGGTAAATTTTATAAGTAGTGAATTTTAAATTTTTTAAGCATTTTAGAAGAGTCATATGATCAACATTAGAACCCTGATCACTCGAATCTCAAAACCTGGATACTCCGGGGAAGATCGACAAGCCTGACACATTTTTTCCTCAAATCTGTAACGAATTTTTGGGGAGTCTCGGACCCCCTCAGGCCCCATGGAGTGGGCGCCACTGGTTGAAATAAACACTTGCAATTTTCCACGTGCATAAAATTTATTTCGACCTAAGTTTCCTTGTTACCACATCATCGTCAAGGTAGAGAATGTACGTAATCTGCCTCAAATGAAAGTTTCACTACTTCCAACATTTTGTGTCTTGACGATAAGGTAGTGACCAGGGATGGCAACAGAAACTATACAAAAGTCAAAACCAGTTAAATTTAATTAGTTTCGTACCCGGGAGCGAGATGTAGAAACGAAACGAAAAAGAATTAAACCCGGGGAGCTAAATTCAAGGTCGAAACGAAATCAGAGTCAAAACTACTTCGGGTCGAAACTAAACTAAAACTCGGGTACGAAACGAAATGCAGATCGTGTGTCGCATCGGAGGGACCACGTGCTCCACCTTCGAAAAATTTAGTAACGACCCAAACACCGAGTACGAAGTAAGAAAGAAGTAGAGGTTCGGCCTACCGCTATTAGATGCATGGGACACTCGTATTTTTACCACTAACAGGAGAACGATGAACGCAAATTGGCCATTCGATTTTTAAGTTCAATGTTTCAATTTCTTTACACGCATGTCAAACGTATGGGTCGAAACTATTCCCTCTCATCCTCCTCCAATGAACTTCTGGGATTTAAACTTAACTATGAGCAGCGGTGTTTCGAATAATTTAGTTTCCTTCCCGGGAGTAAAGTTTCGTCCCGGGTCGAAACTAAACTCCTTTGTGATAATAATTTCGTGCGGGAACGAAACTAGGCATCGCTCGAAACGAAAAATTTTTGATTGCACTGGTAATGACATTGAAACCTAGGTCGGGAATAAACTATATAATCGTGGAAAATTGCAAGTATTTATTTGCAAGTGTTCAGTAGGCTGATTATTTCGTCCTCTACTCCCGGTTCAATCTATCGCTGGCCACCTTAAATTAATATTTTAAAATACACTAAAGATATTGTTTGAGTTCATTGGCAATTTATTATTGGTGAATGAAATGAAAATTCCATAATTATATCAAGCTTGTGACGAAGAAAAAATATAAATTGCTTAACTTAATAAATTAATAAAACGGACAGATATATTCCAAATAAATAGCGAATAATGGAAATAAAAATCTCTCACGTTATATAGTAATTCTTAAAGAAGTGGTATATGCTATAGATATTCATCCAAAAAACCTTGGCATAAACTTTCCGCAGTTATTTATCTCTGTTATGACACGCAAGTTTGAGGAGCCCTAGCGTCCGAACGAAGAGATCAATTTTTATGAAGCCAAAAGCGTAATAGACGTAAATTTTGACGTTAGATGATAAACTAAAAAATACTCGGCTTAACGGCACAGTGTATTCAAGTACGTACAAGCAATCAAGCACCCATAATTAAATCCTTTTCACTCCTTTCTACAGCTATTACTATCTAAAAAAACGAAGTATCCAAGTTTGAGGAGCTCTCTATCGTCAAAAATAAGCAACCAATATTTCCATAAAAATGCGGAGGGGTTACTTTTTATTTTTACGTTAGATGATGTACTTTAAGAAGGGACAAAGGATTTTTTCAAGCATCGTATTTTTCCCAAAAAGGATGCCGTTTTTTTGCGCGTAAAATATGTTGCTAAACTTTGAATGTTTGGTTTGCCCGTAGTTTTAATTCCAAAGAGTCGACATTTTAATTTGAGAACGGCATATTTATTTCTTTTCTGAATTTACTTTCACTTTTATTCATAATGTCATTTAAACATTGTATGCACTTTCTACAGTTAGTAGTTTAAAATTTGCACGAATCATTCATGCCTGAAAATGACGCAGATCGCAAGAAGTACTCGTTGAATATGTATATCATGAAATAGTTAATATAAATAATTGTTAATATATATTTTCAATAATACATGAAAATTTTTAGTAATAATATACATGATGTAAACAATAATATGCATGATGTAATAGAATATATATTTATCCCTGAGAAATATCTGCAATGCAAATATTCCTAATTAGAATTATGACTGAATTTAATCTGCTGGAGCAAGGTGCGTGAGTAATTTTTAATTCCATAATTCGATATGGTTTTGATGCACATCTGTCCGTTATACTATTTTTTTAACATGCGTAATTTGCGCTTTCTTCATCACAAACTTAATAGAACTAGTGCAATTTTCATTTTTAGGCAGTTTGCGTTTTTGGATTCCAGTTAGCAAAATAAATTGCTAATTAGCGCGAACAGAAGCATCGCTGTAGGTTGGAAATATTAATTTAAGATGGCGACAGATTGAACCGGAAGAATAGGAACTTATCAGCCACTTGAACACTTAATTGGATATTTTACACCTAAAAAAGCGCTCACCCACGCTTCATTGGCACAACTGTGACTACATAGTGGAGGTTACGGGTGTTTCAGAAAAGTTAATAATTTGCGTATCTTTTTTATCTTCATGAAAAACCTTTCGATATTCAAATGAGTGAAGCGGGTATCTTAATTATCAGAGTTGTATGAACCCTTGCTAGGTAACATACAGGTATAAAAAGTAATAAATGCGTGCATTGTCATTGACGAGCACCCAATATGCAGTTTAAACAAAGATATTGTTATCTTCAGCCGCTGTGAACAAGTGTACTCAACTCAGAAAGTATGCATTTATTAGACTTTTTTTCTTGTTTTTTTTTATACCACCATCTCTCAAAGTATTGGACACATTTTATTTCGAAAACGCTGCATACATTTTACCTTTTAGTTAGTTTTTCATTTTCTATGATTTCTTTTATAATACGACTCACATGGTGTCGCTTGATTTAGCCACACAGTTCCTGACCATGGTCAATTCGCATTGATCTGGGTAAATTCATAAATAAATATTATCTTAGGAAACCTGCCCTATTGAATTCTCTCTTGGTGTTTCAGCGGAACGTTGATTTGATAGTGAGGTTAAAGGTCACCTCAAACTAAGCGTCAGGTAAAGATTTTAAAATCCTATATTTAAAGATATAGAGGCCAAGGTCCTTTCAATGAACTACCATGATTAAATGCAATCAGAATATTTCTTTGTGAGTGAACAGGTGATATATCCGACCAAGAATCAGGAGATATTCGGGATCTCGATTGGTAACATAGTTTTTCTTGCGGTGAATTTAATCATCCTATGTGCATATTCATTACAATTTAATGCATTCTAGCTGCAATTGGTGTTCTAGGCCGTCGCGTCGCTCAGATTTGATCCCGAAACATTTTCATTAACATAGTATCTCTTACCACTTCGTTGACAATCCACCCACAATTATTTGAATGATAAATATTGCATCAAAGTAAAAATTCTGTTGTATTTCAAAAAGTTTCAATTTATTGTGGACTTGAATTGTACACTCGACTATGTGCTAGCGAAGTGGAAAATTACGAAACATAATTCACCAACTCATTCTTAACTGTGTTCGATTATAAGATTTCTTGGTTAGTAAACTTTTGCTAGCCAAGAAACCCAGGTCGTTTCATGTACAAAAAGTAGTGGTGTAAGTTAAAGTTCACTAGCCAAGAAACTTTAAATTACGAAATGTCTGGTAATTCGATGTAATGGTTAAGGTAATTTCCATGAAAATGTCAACTTTTTCTCTCAAATTAAAATTTAGGCTGGAAATATTTTATCTTGATAAATCGACAGCTAAATGATTGAATTTTATGAAATCAGTATTTGAAACATTATTCAGACCCTTATTAATAGTTTTCCAATTATACTTCGATCCACAGAGTTTTGAAGATGTTTGAAATCATTACAATTGGGAGGTTTACCTGGCAGTAATACCGTTATATGTTCGTTATGGTCATATTTGGAAGGTATTTCGATGATTAATTTTGTTTCTATACATGAACATCACCTTCATACATGTTTTTTTGATCATGCACAGTTAGAAGTTTCGCAATTTTTTGTTTTTCTTTTACAATTTTATCGAAATATTTTATTGCATAGTCTTGTCTAAAGATAATTCCGTTGCAAATGGAATTGCCCTTAAACATGTCGCATTTATGAAGTGAGCGTTTACCAGATGCCTGCCGTTTATAGGGAGTTGTTCACGCAGTGGCCGTTTACTTCTTGATATGATATCGAAACTCGGGCCATTGCTCTACCTTCCTCTCCCATCAACTGGATGAAAGTAGAGGTCAATCTCTCCTCTTTAGACACGAGTCCTATGAGAGCTCATCCTGAATCCTTTGGCGAGGGAGCGGTCCTTAATTTGATTCCGAAAATACCTTCCAATTCGACTCGCCGTTGATATCGGGGCATCATCTTCACCTCCGAACCGCGCCTTGAATATTTGCCTGGAAGGAGTTGGGAGCTTTACCCTCTTAGCCAATCGAATTCCAACATCGCGTCATTCCAAGTGAACTCAACCCAAAAAAAAACATTATCAACTTGAACCTCCGAATTCTTTCAAATTTGGCTTATTTTGTGAGGCTTGTGAATTTTGAGAGGCACGAATTTGTAGAGTTTACAGCAAAGAACGATAAAGGTACAAGAAATCGAATTCGGGAAATTTATAAATTTTTTAGCCCGCTTTACTAAAGATATAATTGTCTATAACCCTATTGTCTCCTATATTGTTAGAAATAATACAAATTTGTTCATGCGAGTTTTTATATACGTAGTTATATCTCTATATATTAATTCACCCCTCCGGCATTTTCATTCTCTTCATTTTTATTTCACAACTGAATCGTAGAGAATGATTTGTTTTTTTATTTATTGATTTTCTGTCATTATCACCTAACAATGAAAAAAAAAAGGTGTCCTAATCTTGCTGACGTTTTATTTTCAAATTCGCATTAAAATCGAGTAAATAAGTCTAAATAATAACAAATGTAATGTTAACGTTGCTCGTTATATTACGAATAAAGTTATAAACGTTTATCAATGTGTACATAACTTTGTGAAATAGGATATCGATATGAAGCTCTACTAATTATGATTAGCCACGTTGTTACAAGAACCACTAAATATGTCAAATTCTACAGAAAATCGGAGTATTTCCGCAGAATGAGTGATGAGATGAAAATTGAAATAACATGCACTAACCCGGAAAAACCTCTCTCGGGATTCCCACCGGGTTAGAGAAATTAACTCACATAAAATTCCTCGGGAAAGCATCAAATCTTTTTTCATGCTGTAACTCAATCGAAGAGAATTTCTTTGTATCCATTTTGCGTTCGAACCAACATTTTGGTCTCATTTCAAAGCCTACCATTGAGGTATTTACTATTATTATAGTTTGATATTTTAATAGTACTTGTGATTTAATTTGCACAGTAGTGAGAATAAAGTTATCGAAATAGGTATGATATCGAAATCGCTCCAATGGAAGTAATGAAAGCAATAGCGGAAGTTCTTTTTCATAATGAAATTAAAATAAAACTTTGTTTTATTCCATTAATTTATTTGAGGATAAGTCTAGATTCGACGCAGCGACGTCATAATCAGATACCATTGTAATGATGACGCCACGGCGTCGAAACTAGTCATACCTTTTAATAAATTAGTGGAATAAAAAAAGTTTTTTTACATTTCATCATTAAATATACTTAAAGTTGTGTCGCAATCTCCCACCAATCTCCTAAGGCGATATCTTGCGGGATAGTATGTGAATTTAGCATAGTTTACACGCAATGCAATGGGTTTATGATGGAGTGTGGACTCCATCCTTGAGTCCATCATACCATCCTCCTTCATGTCTGTAATCACGCCTTCAGGTTGCCGTTAATTCTGGTATTCGGGTGGGTAGTCCAGTGGCGTAGCCAGGAATTTCGTTTGGGGGGGGGGTCCCAAACCAGGGATGAATATTTTTGAAAAACCGTGTACTAAGTATAGGGTTTTAAACTAATTTTAGCACTTTTCATAATCGAAATAACTTTATTTGTTGAAGAAACATATTATAAATTCATGATTATTCAATATTTTTTAAGGGAAATAATTGCGTTTTTATGTTTAGAGGGAAGGGGGTCCGGACCCCCCTTGGCTACGCCACTGGGGTAGTCGAATGACAATAAACGTATTTGGCGCACCCATACTTCCTGACTATTCGCACTGCTTCACCTTCACCGGCTCTTTCGAATGTGATCATCCCACGATTGTCCGCGATATGCTCCAATTTAAATTCGATGAATTGATTTCCTCGCGGACGATTATCCACAGCAGCTGGATCCGACTCTATGGGAGGCTAGTCCACCTTTTTAACCCTTCTCACGTCTCCTCTTCCGGAAAGACTCCGTCCGCATAATAAGAATAAGAATAGAGAAGAAATCTTCTCCATTTCACGTCCGACTTGGCATTCCCATGCGTTGCGCGCGCCCTCTAGGGAGACAAGAGCGCCACTCCACCCACGCGGAACGCCTGCGAAGCAAATCTTTTCGGACGTCATCTGTCTGTTTACGTATCCGTGGCCGTTTCCGGTGTGGGTGGCCGCGGCGTGGGAAATCGGTCCTTAGGGATGCCACCTCCGAGTCGTCTCTTAGGGGTCCTTTACCCCGCGTCCTATCTCTCTCTATGGCGGAAGTGGGAGCGGACCCGCTGGGGGCGACGACTCCTGGGACTCTATTCCGTGCCTGCATCTTTAACTCCATCATACACTCATTGTACTGCGCAGTGGCGTAAATAGGAATATGCTTTGGGGGGATTGGATGGCCTTAGGTGGCGACCCCCCCAGGCGTCAAGGCCCCCAGGGTCCGGGAAATTTTTAAAATTTTATTCTCAAACCACTGAATATATATACATTTCATATATTTTTGGTAATAAAAAATTAAACTTTAAGCATATGCATTAATTAAATTTAAAACTAGACAATAAATTTAAATAACTTTTTATTTCTCTGAGACTTTTTGGATCTATCCCCTCATCCCCCTCATAGTTACGCCACTGGTACTGCGTGTAAACTATTTTACATCCACGTAATAGCCTGCAAGAGTGGTAGGAGATCGCAACATATATTTATATATTTTTTGCATGCATCAACCCGAAAATAGCACTGTTAGGAATAAAATGTAAACAACAAATGATAATTCCCAATCTTTAATATAGAACTCCACCACCGACCATGTTTTCAACTTGTGGCGGATCCAGGGTAGGGACAAGGGGGGGCTAAGTAGAGGCTAACCTACCAGGAGTAGTGGGGGTTCGAACAAAATTACCTTTCTATGTACTGTAAATTGGATATCTAAGGGGGGCGCTATAGCCCCTTTAGCCCCCCCAACATATCCCGGTTACAACACTATGTCATTTTCAAGGACACCCATGAGCATTGGAGTTCTATGTTAAAATGTGAAATTTACCATTTGTTGTTTATATTTTGCTATGGATATATCGCATTTCCACCACGTCAAGCTTCAAACAATTTCATAAGCACTATTTGGCCTTTATATCGGTATGATATGGTATTCGAGATAATATAATTAATTACAATGCTTTACATTAATTTGGGCAAGTTTTTGGCTGTGGAGTGATGTATTTTCCCATGACTGGTTGCTAATAGACAACTTACTAGCTCATTTTCGTTAAATCGAGTTTGGATTGAAACTAGAAGATCATGGTTCGATCTCGATTTCCTCGAAGTTTGGCTATTAAAAATCGATTATTGATTTTGATCAAAATCGATTCTTCGACCACTACATACATTCATGCCCTGGATAAGAGCAAGCTACCGAGGCGGGACACGAACCCGGGACATTCGGTTTGACAGCCGCGTCTTGTATTCCACAGCCACCAAGGCCGACATTGATTTCTCAAGGTTCTAACTTAGGTTCTGATCAAAGGTGAGGTCTCGTTGTAAAATTGTCATTCACAGGATGATCAAATAAAATATTTACTTGAAATAATTGACAGCCATCGAGGCCGATTGGTTTGACATGGTTCTAAAGGCCGTTTTACACGGGGCACGTGAGTGTGCAGGTTAGAACAGCATTAGTCTCTCACAATGGCGAGCACTTGCACGAATGCATGAACGAAATTTGAACAGGAGTTATTTTTCCATCTCATGCCCAGGCATTCTGGCATGCGTTCTAGCGATTCAGCGCTTTACACGACGCAATTTTGTCTGCGTACGCACGTCAAATTGTACAATTACGTGTCCCATGTAAAACGACCTTAAGGCTATCTAAACTTAGTACGCAGTTTCCGACGCTCTTGTGGCTCTAAGCCTAATGCGTATAAAACTTGTTCTACGCTCTGTTCGCTCAAAGCAGTTTTTAACGAATCTCGCCGCTTTCCTTTGTATTTCGGTCGATCCATCAAAGAGAACAATAAAACGTGCGAGGGACACAACGTATTCCGAAACAAACCCTCGGTATGTTTTTTTTACGATTGCGATCGAAGATATTGGCACGTTCGCGGGAGATGTTTCCGAACATAATCCGATAGCAAGTGGAAAGAAGAGGGTTGAGGGAGATAGCGGAATGATAATTATATGCAAAGATCATTGGATAAGATTAAGCAGAGGGTGAAAAATAAGGTACGGTCACGGTTAGGGTGTTGGGTGCCCGGCAGCACGATTTGCGACGAGGTGCAAGGGATTCTGATTTTATCAATTGAGGCCTTGGGGGAACTAGTTATAGACGAATACATATTAATGTGAACGACTATAGCAAAAAATGTCAATGCGAAATTATTGGCGCCTTAAGGTGTCGAGGGGACAACGACCTTGCCGTAACGCTTCCCATTGCCGCACGTACATGGGCGTACCCAGCGGGGGTCAGCCCCCCCCCCCCCAGAAGCGAAAATTACTTTCGTTCGGAATGATAGTTTTGAACAAAAATTTCTTTTGAAGAAAAATTATATTAGTATAAGACAAGGAATAAAAATGAAAATCATTATTTTTTACAAGCAAATAATTTTTAAAAAACTAAGAAAGCGTTGTCATTATTTCTTTACATTTTGTTTTCATTAACCTTATCAGTGCTAAAATGTAACAACTTGAAACTACCAAGGCTTGCCCCAATAAAGTTTTGATCCTGGGTACGCCCTCGCGTGTATATCAAATTGTTGATCTCAAGAGAATCTTAAGTTGGGCATTTATTCATTCACTACGATATAACACTTGTGTTTTCAATGAATATTATTTATTTAAGTAGTCGCTTTCCCTACACATATGAGCCGTTTATTTTGAAAGTGGCCTAACTCGATTCTTACTTAACTAACATGCTAATAAGATAACGCTTATTATCCACTTAATATCCACTTAATAATTGCCACTATTTTAACAGGAACAATAAATTTAACACTCTTAGATAGGCTTAATCAGTATGACTCATTAGTATCCTATACGAATATCTTTAAATTCATTGAAGCCCTAACACCCTTAAATATCTCGATTTGAAGATAAATGGAGTTAGGCTTTCAAAATTTCTTCAAAATAAACTTCTCATATACTAGAATTTAGTTTTATTAAAGCCAATGGAAATCTAACAACCACTCTTCAAAAGTGTATCTTCGAGGATATACACACGATTTAAGTGGCTAACTGGACACATAATTTATACAATAGTAGTATTATCGTGAATGATGCGAAAACTCCGATGAGAATCACCAGCTAAAACAATAATAATAACTGCACTTAACGTAGTGCAATTGCGGAACAAAACTTAGCAAAATCAAAATAACAGTCAGAGACTTAGTCCAAAAATTTTCAGACGAAAATGGTGGAACCTTGAGGATCCTCTTTTATAATATTCGTGCACAGGGGAATGGGACATAACGAGATTGATAAATGAGCTTTAGGGCAGAAAAAAGGATCAATACCATTCGGCAATGAATTCAGCAGGGAGGAAAGACGGTGATACAGTTAGCGCTTGACAAAGGATAGTCTAAAGATAGGCATATGGAGTAAGGAATGCGTCCGTGTAGATCGTCTAGGCCCTCTGAAATTAGTAGACGAAATCAGTACAGGATAATGATACAATAATAGCGTTTTACAATAGAAATAATTATTTCTATTTTCCTCTATGTATCAAGACGTTATTCCTAGTGTAAATCCTGCTTTTTATTCATTTACAATGGTTATGTGATTAATCGTTGATGTCTTGCATTGGAGCGATTTCGATATGATAACTATTTCGATTATTTTATTTTCACTGTTGTGCCAATCACACAACAAGTACTTTTTAAAATATAAAAAGGAATAAGTATAAGGGTGGGAATCAACTTACCGAATTAGGGTACCGCGTCATAAAGACCAACAAATCATGTCGGCTTCCTCAAAGATTCAAAACCAATACACCAAAAAAACGCAACAAAGGGTGGCTTCTGAGGAATGAAATAGGTGATAGTTATTTCCCACCTCTCCCTCATTAGACCCCACTTGGAGTACTCTGCCAGTGTTTGCTCCTCACGGTAGGATCCTCACGAAATAGGCTTAAAAACAGAGTTAGAACGCGTGCAGAGAAGAGCTGCCAGATAGGTGAAAAGTCTTTACGATAGTCCTGTTGGTGTTACTGACTTCTTAGATAAACTCGGATGGGAATTTCTGTCTGACTGAAAAATAGAATAAACCTATTACGTAAGTTCAAGAACAGAGTATTTTCCGACGAAATTAGCCATATCTTACGAAAGGCAACATACTACGGTAGATCAGATAATATAAATAAAATAGAGGGATAGACTGTAAAACAGATGGATTCAGAATACCGTTTTTTCCACGTTCAATAAGAGACTATAACGGCAGCGTTAGGACTTAAAATTAGGTTAGTTGAGTCGTAGTGTAGCCTACTAACTTATGTAGTCCTTAATTCATGTTTCTCAATTTCCTTAGTGTTTCTAACAACATGTTCTGTGTGTTCTAGCTTTATTGGGTGATTGCCTTCATGAGTAGTTGGTAAGTTTTGCCTTTGCACGAATGTGAAAGTATATTTTGATAGTATGCGTAACGGTTTTTGGACCGTGTGGTGTGCATGTGGGAATCCTCCTGTATGTTGCATGCTAGTGATTGATCACCCCCTGCCAAACACCGTAGAGGTGACTCGCAGGGTACTATTTAGATGTAGATGTAGAAATAATCACAGGAAACTACCCAGGTAACAGCATAAGATGACCAAATTCATTGCACCACCTTCAATGAAAGTGAAGCTTACAAAATCAAATAATTTAAAGATTTAATATTGTACTTCCGTAAAAATTTTCTTTGCGATTTTGAGGAACAATCTGCTTTTGCGGAAAATATCATTAGAGTTAGTTCTGATGCGGCCTCCGACTAAGTATTTGATTTGCTGTGTTATTAATACAAAAATATTAGTATTCACTGAAGAAGATATAATTAGGCATCGCAAATGACTTACTATTTATCATGAGTGAGCCATTGAATTTAATTCCAAGTCGCAAAGTGATTCAACGTTGCTTATGTCTAATCACAGCGCCCAAATTTTGGAATTCTCTTTTTAAAAAAAATTATTACTCTCAGGTTATCATTATCATGCAAATAAATGGCAATGCCGAGATAAAATGCTGAGGAATAATAATAATATTGTCATAATTTATTTCCTTGAGTTTTTCAAACAAGTTTAACATGCTTCTATATCCACCGTTTTTTTTGAAAAAAAAATAGTACAGAAGCGATAAGGGAAGTACAATATTTCCTGTACATGGTACCCACAAATGGACATACGAGAGGTTTTGTAATATACATAACGTTATTTTGCAGGTAAAATGATGAGTCAATATTGGGTTTTAAGGATGGCTGAATATTGAGTCCAAAGAGGAACGCCTTGGTGCTGGGAACGAATCGCGGAAGACAAATACGATGACCACATTGAGGAAGCGGTCGCCGAATTGCTGGCCAGCCCACAGACGTCAAGCGCATTCGCCTCGACTTATGAAGCGGACGTGACGACGCGATTCTCGCGGTAAACAAGCAGGGAGAACGGGGCTTCGAAAAGCATAACTGCATGGGTAAGCTGGCTGATTTGTTGGACGGCTGACAAGCAGAGAGATTAGAAAAGGATTTTCGTGTGAGAAAAGATTAACTCACTGAAGGAGCTTGGTTGTTGAGGCTTTTAAGCAGGGATGGCAACAGAAATTAACGAATGTCAAAACCATTAAAATTTCACTAGTTTCGTTCCCGGGAGCGAAACGTAGAAACGAAACGGATTTAAACCCAGGGAGTTAAACTCAGGGTCGAAACAAAATCGGATTCAAAACTACTTCGGGTCGAAACTAAAGCAAAACTCAGAACGAAACGCAGATAATGTTTCGCACCAGAGGGACCACGTGCTTCACCTTCGAACGGCTTAGTTTCGACCCACACACCAATAGCGGATACAGCAAACACTCAAAAGGAGGCGCAAAAGATATCTTGAGTTGCCTTTACTCTTATCGTAATAAAAAAATATTCAAGTCATAGGCAGAGTAAAAGAAAATTTCAATTAAAGTAATTATACACATATATGAGACAATCCCATCTTATGATATAAAAAATCCACAATTGTGGCTCTGCAATATTTGACAATACGGGCTGACCAACAAGGGAGGGGCGCGCGCCCCCTATCTGTATCCGCCCCTGCCACACACCGAGTACGAAGTAGGGTTGAATGAAGTAGAGGTTCGACCTCAGTTGCATGGGGCACTCATATTTTTACCACTAATAGTAGAACAGTGAACGCAAACTGGCCATTCGATTTTTAAGCACCATGTTTTAACCTCTCCACAGGTATGTCAAACGCAATGGGTCGAAACTATTCCCTCTTATCCCCCTCCACTCAACTTTTGGGATCGAAACTTAACTGTGAGCAGCGGAGTTTCGTTCAATTTAGTTTCCTTCCCGGGAGTAAAGTTTCGTCCCGGGTCGAAACTTAACTCCTTGGTGATTTTAATTTCGAGCGGCAACGAAACTAAACCTAAACCTCGTATTTTCGTTTCCCTCCGGGTCGAAACGAAACATTTTCGTTTCTTTTCACTTGCCATCCCTGGTTTTGAGGATATTCCGCCCCATAAAATTGATTAATTCATTGCAAGGTCGCTTTAAAAAATGCACCAAGGCTATATGCAGAAACAATGCATGACTACGAAGACGTAGGGTATTTCATGAAGCATGTTGTTGTATACTCGCCTCCTGCCAAACACCCTTAAGACGGATAGCAGGCAGCGAGGAAGCCAGGAATTTTGTTCGGGGGGTGTGGGCTGAAAATCAGGGGGGAAATTTCGGAAAAACAGGTAGAGGGTTTTAAACTATCTAATTTTACCACTTTTCATAATCGAAAAAACTTCATTTTTCAAATAAATCTTTGGTAAATTCATGATTTTTCAATATTTTGTTTCCTTTTATGAAGCAAAGTAATTGTATTTCTATGTTTCGGGGGTTTGGCGGTCGGAACCCCCTCCTCGCTACGCCACTGCTAGCAGGGTATTATGTAGATTAGTCGATTTGGGTTTATTTACTGTCTAAACTCGTTCGTGTTTGTTGGTTTGGAGTTGAAGTATATTCTTACCATCTTTTGATTGGAACCGTAAATAGTTGTACGTTGATTTCTTTCACGTTAAAGGAGTAAAATAGCATATTGTGGTAGCTTATAGCTGTGGTAGCTTCAATCTGATGTGTGCTTTTACAGAATCTATGCGTCGTTATACTGCAGAATTTAAAATGGTCTTTTTTAAGGTTGAAGGTTTGACAATTTACTCATAAATATATCTGTGACATCGTGGAGATGCCACCTAGTGAATACTTACTTATTTCTTGGAGAACTATTATGTCTCCCCTTGAAGAACGTGACCGAAGATACTTAGAAAATGCGTATTATTTTATTTTCTGTATGACAGGGCCATATGAACGAAATTCCAATAGTGCCTATTAAATCGTCCAGCCGTTTCATCATTAGGAGTTTGATCAATTCTTGTCAGTTTCATATTATAGAGATTAGAGATATCCAAGCAAAAATGCAACTTATAATATTTCGTTCAGAATAATAGAGAATTCTTGGAAAGTTATCATTTTACGAGGTTTCTCATATCAACTGTTCAAAATCAACGTCCGTACTCCGTTGTTAATAGAATTGAAAGAATTCTTATATAGGTTTTGCAACCATGGTGATGGCACCTTTAGACTTTTCTTTTGTTTTCTGAGATTATTTTATGCCCTAGGTTAACAAAGGACCCCTGAAATAATATTAAGTTTGGTATAGGATTCATTGCACATCGCCTACTTCTTCAATGGTATTCATTACTACCGGCACTGCCGGGTATATTGCCGATCATTAAATAAAATCATTTTATTATAATACTTTAAAAACGTAATATTGTTTGATGGCCTTAAGGGAGAAAAGGAAAGGCAAAATGAGTAAGAGAAGCTAAATTTTCTTGAGCAGCAGAAGTGGCGCCACAAACTTTGTTCTAAAACTTTTGAAAGTGACTGTACGAACGATTTACGATACTGATGGGTAGCAAAATACGTCAAGCTGTACATCAAGAGCACCTAATGTCGCTTTCTCGGGAGGGATCGTATTCTGGATATTTTTTCGGAACATTATGACTCCTTTCAAGCAATAGGGTGATATCTGCTGGTGACAGTTATCTCCATTTGTTTTCTAGCTGTAACCCTTGCGGTCACGGATCTTCCCAGATGCCGCTATGTTTGTCTTGCGGTGTGTTCAAATCGTTTCCCCTGCGATGGACACCTCTGGAGACGTGTTGATGCTCTTAATGTCCTGAAAAAACTCTTCCACTTTTTCACCGAAAATGGCCAAATGTTGGAAAAAAACAACCGTTTCTCAAGAGTTTGCTGATATCCGATGATCCATCCCAAAAATCGCCCCCCGAGTTATGAAACGTATTATAATTTGATATTCTCGTGAGAAGTACCCGTTCGAAGACGCATGGGTTGAAGTTTCTTCTTCGGAATGCTAAAGTTTCGGGCATTTTTCCAACATGCAAAAACGGAGACACCGTTAACGTGCCTTTGAAGCATGAAACCATAAATCAGGAAGGAGTGATACGTGAGATCATCGCCAGTAGTGAACCACACCTGGAGGGGAATTTTTTTCTTACCCTCCACCTGCTCGGAAAGTACTGTAATCAGTGGTGCAAACCTCGCTAGCGAACATTATGACGACTTCAATGTTAACCGTGGATCATTAACGGAGTACACTACCTCTTTGGAAAGCGTATGCTAATTAGAAAAAAAATAGAAAAAAATAGGGAGGAAGTATTAGGTAGAGTTGGAGAGTAGAGAAACCCTCATGAAAACCTTGACAAGAAGACGTAACAACTATACAGGCCATATCTTGAGACATGATAACCTGATGAAGACAATCGTCCACCAAAAGAAGGATCTACTTTCAGAGGGAAATTTAAACAGAAAAGAAAGGAAGCAATTCTTTAGAACTTAAATTTGTAGTAAGCTTCTCCACGGAGGTAAGGCATGGTCAACGACAGCAACGGATAAATCAATGATAGAGACTTAAGATGCATGGTGCTACAGAAAAATGATGATGATGATCAAATGGATCGAAAGCATTAGTAATGAGTAAGTTCTAAGAAGAGTAGGAGAGATGAAAAGCCTCATGAAAACCCTACAAGAAGACGTAACAATCTTATGCATATAGGCCATGTCTTAGGACATGATAGGCTGATGAAGACAATCGTCGAAGGACGAGTAGATGGCAAAAAAAGAAAAAGAACACTTCGAACGAAATATATCGAGTAGGCAAAGGAGGATGTGAAAGAGAAAAAATACGTTGGCGTGAAGAGATTAGCTGTTGGGAGATTTGAGTGGAGAGCTGCATCAAACCAATCTTAGGATTGTTGACCAGTGATAATGATGATTAGGAAAAAATTTAATTTAACCTAAAACGCACGTATTTATTTCACTTTTCAAAATAACGCATAATTTGCAAACACAATTGTCCTATAAAATCGTATCCGGCTCGATTTTGTGGAAGTTCTTTATATCCATGATAAAAAGAAGAACACAATGGTAATTTCCACACTTTTAATGACACAACTCAGCAACCGACCATGGTTTCAACACGTAAGTGTCATTTTCAAGGTGAAAAAACCCAGTACTCTCTCGGTACATATACCCAGGCCAAGGTAGGAGGTGGGGGCATTTTTCACCAAAACCGTTTCCCCTCCCACTCCCCCACACCTAATTCCATATGCCCCCACCTCCTACCTTGGCCTGGGTATATATACCGAGACCTGAGTTGTGACATTAAAAGTGTGGAAATTACCATTGTGTTCTTCTTTTTATCATGGACAATTGTCCTAGATAACTAATTTCACCTTACTTAATTTATTAACATTTTCACTCCCTTATTTCACTTCTTTTAACAAAAACATCGCTGCACCCTCACCATTATAAATCAACCTACGAATGGAACTAGCAAATGAATGGTTTAGAAAAATAGCTTAGCTTATGATTAGAATATGACTGGTGTTTTCACCAAAACTGATGAATGATTCGACATGTCGTAGAAGTCATGATGAAATTAGGCGGGTTTTCTTCAAGAGCCTGCATGCATGGAAATGCATTAGGATGTTGGCTCTCAGATTATATGCTCAGAATGGTAGGAGGTAGCCTTATAGATTCGATGGGCGGAAATGGGTTGATGTAAAGCTGCCAAGTACAGCACCAAATGAGGACTTTGGCTTGGAAGGAATAAGAATCGGCGGTGATATGGGCCTTTTTGAAAACTTTACAATAGTCCGCTTTAGTAAAATGTCACATTTCGACAAAGTAAGACCTGAAGCCATCTTTTTATATTTATTTCGTTCGTGAATGGGGTAGTTTCTTTCATCAAAGAAAACGAAAGGCATTGATTGCAATTCGTTACCCACCGCTGTTATTCGTTACATTAGTGTATTCATAATATACATATTATTTGATTTAAGAAATCCCAGTTTAGACGAATTTTGATGGTCAATTCAAAACTCATTTGAAAAAGGCCAGATTGGCGCCCATGCGATGCCACTCCGCGTGACATCACAGGGACCAAGATGCTATACGGGTAGATAGAAGTTTTACATCGTCTGAGATTACCAATACACGAGGCTCAGGGAAACATCTCTTAATAATCACCTATTAAAATTGCCCAAGGTCGGAAAGTTTCCTTCGTTTGATATGGTATTAATAATAATCCTTATTTAAGCCAAGCACTACCTGCTAGCAGGGTACTCTACGCTACCGCCATGCTCGGCAGCAAGCAGCCTGCATCGTAGTGGCGTTCATAGCCTCGCACTCATGAGTCACACGGGCATTTCCCAGCATTCATACTTACGCGTCGCGTTTTCGCGCGCTTGAAATTTTTTACTTTTCATTTAATCGCGAAAAATAGATATCGTCATTTAAAAATGTAAAAGCGTGGAATATGTATTCCACGTGCCTCTGGCGGTAGATTTCAGGGGCGGCAAGCAAGTTTGAGCAAAGCTTTATTTAAAAAGTCATGAAATTTTTATAATTAAATTATTCGACAATAGTTATTCATTTATAATTTATTTAACAATAATATTTATTAGACTTCTTAATATCAAACGTGCGGTGTGTAATTCCAACTACTGCATCCCAAAAAAACCTTACGGATATATTATATTTTATTGATGGGGAGAGAGAGAGAGGGGGGGGGGGAACTGGAGTGAGGGGGGGGGTTAGCAAACTATTCTTTGCCCCCCCCACAGACAAAACTCCTAGTTTCGGGCCTGATTCCGGGTACAATATTCGCGGCTCGTGATGGTAGACAATACCAAACGGATTCGAGTGGTCTCGAAGTAGTGGTTTTACGGAGGGTAATTAAGTTCCCTGCTCGCTTCGCTCTTCGTGGGATGGCCGCGGAATAGGGAGGAGTTATTACAAGCGCCTGCAATAAACGAGACTCGACAGCAAAGCGGATCTCCTCCCTTGCTTCTCTCTCTCAGGATAATCACCATGGCATCGTAAATAACAGCGTCAGTTTTCTGGATGCGTAAAAAGAGAGCGTTCATTTAAATTAAACTCTAGTCCGACGGTCTCCATGTACCGCTGCTCCAGAAGCTCCAGCTGCCTAGACCTTCATCTGATAACATACGGTTTTTATTTTAAGTCGCATCCTTGTTTATTTTGTGATCTGTTGGGATGTCGGTGAAAAACATTTTTACTCCCCGAATCAGTCTTATATGACTCTACATATCCAGTTTTCTTCCATTTTGCACAGTCTTTTACTTTCCTGCTGACGCTTCTTATTAAGATGGACGAGTTATTTTTCCCGTTCCGCCACCGAAATTCAACGACTTGTTGTAAAACTTCGCCAAAATGGGATGTAACATTTCTTAGATGGTCTTCCGCATAATATTGAGAGGCATATTGGCATACTTTGAGCAAGTTGCGAGTCAGTATGAAACGATCTGAAGATGAGCCTCGTAAATTTGACCAAATGAGGACGTAACTGCGGCCAAAAGGTGAATATTTGCTCAGCGGTGCGTTATTTTTGCAGAAATACCTTCATGCTATCCCTTGTTAACATTTTTTGTTCCGTTTTGCATACTTACAGTTAGTCATGCTTGTGGAGGATTCAATCCTGTTTTATTCGTTTGAGAGTGTATTTCTATCGTTTATCGAAACAAAGCAGTAAATTTAATGTAGTATAGCGCAATGATGGAGAAACGTTACATCTATTCCTTTGAGTTAGCTTCGACGGTTTTCTGTGTTAGCATTCAGAAGTTAAAAAAAATCGAACATTATCTATGTTCTTTCCTGCGCATGATATTTCTAAATACTTGTGGATTCTATCTCATGTCCTGGTAGGGTTTTCCACCTACGGAGTTGATTTTGGGGATAATAACAAATGTGAGAAAATTTAATACTCGTTTAGATAGCTTAGAATAGCTACGCAAAAAATTACACACCGCTCACTTTCGGAGGAAATTTTCTGCTTACTCGGTAATTCCAACCCACCTCAATAACTGCGAGTAAAAAAACAGATACATTTTGCGTATGCTTAAAAAAATACCTACAGGTCAAAAACCAATGCAAGGGAGCACGGAATGTGAATGCATAGTAAAATCCATGCAATCGCACGTTAACATTTTATTCTAGCTGTTTGAGCTGATCATTGCGCCATCCTCGCGTAACTGACATAATTTTAAATTATCTAAGGAAATGACGGAAGAGCAGCCAGCACCGTAACTTCACAAAGCCGCGCACAGTTGCACGTAAAATGCGTGAATTCCACCGAGAACAAGTAATAAACCTTGAAAGGGATTCGACTCAGTAGTCAGCAGAGGAAACAATGTCTAGACAGTTTAAGTACTGAAGCACCAGACGCAAATTCGGAAGATCCGGGTTCGAATCCCGGTCATGACATACCGTACCGTAGAGATTTTCCTCTTGGAGTTATTCACTCAACGATATTTGACCTAAATTACAACGTACACCAGCTAGTTATTTATAAAGTTGTTCTCTGACGAAAATAAGTTCAATTATATGTTTTTGTTTGCTTTGGCGTACTTTATATAGTTTATGCCAAAATAACAGTTATTTTTGCTTTAATCAAACAGTTTTCCAATGTTGAGACATGTTAATTACATTATTATTAGTTTTTGATTAAGGTCAAATAACGTCAAGTGAAAAATTCCACTCAGGAAAATCCATATTCACTGCCTACACATATGTTACAAAATGTGGACTTTCACATTCTTGTTCCAAAATAAGCGTGCAATGCTTATATTTTGCTATCAGTCGCTGAAGTACAATTAGTAGAATATATTTTGAAACGTTCTTGAAAATATTGTACCCGTAGACTCTCAATAAAGCGTTCTGGAAATATTTGCTAATGAGAGAAGTATTAGAGAAAACAAGTGGCTTTAGAGGATGATGAGTTTTCAGTCAATTTATTGTCCAGATCCGTTTTTAAAAACTGCGAAGTGATCTAGTTGAAATTGAGATGGTTAAGGAAACACGATTTTTATGCAACAAACGTGATTTTACTTTAATCACAGCATGCATACGTACAAATTGCTCAAAAAGTGGTCCGATAAAGAGCATAAGTTATATTCTTATCGCGGTTTTTATGCGCAATGTACATTAGTTTCACATCATAATGAAAAATGTAATATAGTATTATTTAAAACTTTCTTATGCTGGGGCATGCATGGTCACAAGAGGGTATGTGGAATAAGTAGATCTTCAATTAACATAAAAAATAATTTTAATATGGAAAGCCTATTTTTTCATTAAATGGTGAAGTCAGGGCCTAAGCCAGGATTATTGGCCAGGGGGGCAGACAGGTTGTTAAGTCGGGCTACAAGTATATGTCGCTAGGGGGTGGGACTACGAATACATTTGTTAAATGCTTGCACTTAAAATTGTTTATTTTGAAAAGCATTGCGCAAGAATTATAAAAGTGTAAAGTAAAACTAATTTGTAACAGTTTTTAGGCAGGATAACTTAAAACGACTGCAGTTTATTATTCTTTTTGTCAATGAAACAAGCAAGTATTTTTTCAATGTTTACATTTTTCTGTTATGTTCGTAAGTCAAATTATTGTATTTACGATTTCCACCCTCTGGCGCCCCCTATGGTTACTACCCTGGATGAAGTAGTAATACAAAAGCGTACCTATTTGGAAAATTTAACGAGCAAGACATGCATTTCGTTTCTTATTACTATGAGGGAAAACTCCTTAAATACTTACCATTTGGAGTATATAAGAGATGAAAAGTGGTTTAAGTGGATGAAGAGGTTTCAGAGCCAATTTATTTTCCGAATCCGTTTGCTTAACTGCAGGATGATCTAATGGAAAGGCAAAGGATATGGGAGAGTGGTTGCTTTGGGAGACACGAGATGGGCTGACTGTCGAACGGAGCAGATTGCGAAGAAAGGTTTTAAGAGGAGAGAACACGAATATTTAATTAGAGGTTTCACATATCCGCCGCTAAAATTGTTGTCATTCTGCGCGCATTGAAATCAGATTTCAACCATCGCCACTCGCGGCGTTACCTATCAACCATATCCACATTTCACGAGGAAATACACGGCAGAAATATCTAACTGAGCCAACAAATCAAGTAAACCACCCTTTTAACACATGCGAGACAGTTTTCAGCTAAAAAAAACGCCACTTCCACCGTGGTTATTAGCGAAAGTCACACTGAAGGAGATACCGCTGCATAGTGGCGCAACCGAATAAAATGCGCGCGAAACGGCAACAGACATAACACTCTATCGCCATCTTCTTACACCTCCTTTAATAGAGTCTCATTGCTGGAATCAGTCAAGGGCGTGCCCCTCCAGTGTTCTAAGTTCGGACTTGGCTCTCCGGCTGTGACGCAGTGTCGCACGACTTGTACTGCACGTAATATGCTCCGCATTCCTGGCCATGTTGTTTGCTGAAGTCCACAAATTTCAACTGAGGGGATTGACGCCCAAAATGAACTAAAAAACGACCACTTCTACAACGGTTAATGCAGTTACCACTTTAAAATCCATTATGTTGAAAAACTTAGCTGATGCAAGCATAAAAACTGAAATCATTCAAGATCCACAAAATATAACATTTATAAATGTTAATTTATGGCCTGATAACCCGAGGAATACAATATTTATACAATAGAGATTCCTCCCGGCATTTTTATATTCTACTTCGCTATTCTGGTGGAATTATGTGTTTATCTTACGCCGTCATTTCATAAATGTGAATGAAATTGCTGTTATTCCGCGCATATTCGAAGCAGATTTCAAAAATCGCCACTCGCCTATCATCTGTATCCACTTCCCAGATAGCACAAAGTAAGAGAGTTATCCGTTTCTTACGGAAAAAATGATAAGCAGCTTATCATAAACTAGGGGGCTTTTATAAGGCAAGGGTAAGATTTTAGGGAAGAATAGGTAAGGAATGTCGTCAAATATCCTCTGATAACGTAAGTCGCTTCTGAAGTCACACTAAACGAGATACAACTGCCTGGTGGCGCCTCCTCCTAATAAAATGCGCGCGAAACGGCAACAGATATATAGCGCGCTTAACTGCCATGTTCTTGGTGGAGTCCCCTAGGGAGAGAACGTGAGCAGAGGAGTGGAGTCTCGTCTTGCGGACGGACCCATCTTTCATGAGCAGCCCTACATCCTCCCCCTCCCTTCCTCCCTCTGCGGCCACCTTAGGCACTCACCCAGCAGCCACGGGGTGGGAGAGGAGCGGGCAACGACCTTGGCTCCACAACGGGGGATGACTCTACTCTGTGTCCGTAACTCCTCCCCATCCTTAAGCTCAAGAGGTGGCGCTATCCCACTCCAAGTATTGATGAATTAATCTCAAAATGAATTGAAAAGTGCCTCAAAAATTATTTTCTACCCATGTTAGGTGGGTGGGTAAATATTAAGCTGAAAGATTATTAAAGAACGACTATAATCTATTTCGTCTCAGGTTCTACTTTTTGGAAGTTCATTTTGATAATAAAATGAAAAACCCCATTTTAAAACTTTTCTCGGGATTCCGCGCGGGTAAGATTTTGTTAGTGCGCCGACGTTGCGGGTACCGACTCGTTACCCATTCTCACGGCTACGCAAGATAAAATGCGCGCGAAAAAAATTACGCGCGCGTGGTGGGTAACGAGTCGGTACCCGAAACGTCGGCGCACTTACAAAATCTTACCCGCGCGGAATCCCGAGAAAATTTTAAATATTCTGTTCGCCGGGAAAGTGTAAAATCTTACATGAAAAAGCCTATCATCAGAGGGCATCATTATCAGAAGGTATCTGATGATGATGCAGCTGTGTCGAAACTAGCCTTAAAGACCGTTTTACACGGGGCACGGAATTGCGCAGGTTAGAGCTGCATTAAATTCTAAAATGGCGCGGAATTACGCGAATGCATGAACGAAATTAGGACAGGGGCTATTTTGACGTCTCGCATCCACGCATTCTCGCATGTGTTCTAGCAATTCGCCGCTTTACACGACGCAATTTTGATTGCGCCTTCGCACGTACGTCAGATTGCGCAATTCCGTGTACCGTGTAACACGGCCTTAAAGCTTGAAGGTGGCGCTGTCCCACGACTGCGATTGGTGAATTGATCTAGAAATGGGTGACATTGCGCAATCGTATTGTTGATACGGATTGTTAATACTGAATTTTTCTCGGGATTACCACCGGTTTAAATTCTCCATTTCAACAAACCTTTCGAGATGCAGCATTGTCAGGGCTGTCGACTGTCTTTTTATATGTTTCTTTTGGTTGCTAAGTAACATTGTAATAATTAATTTACCATAAAAAATTACTAAAAGTATGATGTCTCTTCCTTTACACGTAGGTACCGTTTTTAAGGCTTATTTTAAATCTAGGAATGAAATTTAAATGCCAGTCGTAATTCCTACTCCATTATATTGGAGACTTGACTGTCATTTGCCTTCCGCTGGGAAGGCATTTCTCACATTGGACTGAGCGCTTAGGCGCCTGATTTTGCTTGGCGTCGTATGCGGCCGCGTATTTTGCTCATTGTCAGGGGGCATCCATTATTTACGTGGGGCGTTTAGGAGGATAGAGGGTCAAGGCATTTCTTACCCAATCTCACAGCGGGGAGAGGGATCCTGGCAATTATTACGAAATTTTTGAGACGCAAGAAATGGCATGAAATTTCGATTTTAGTAATCTTAAATACTAGTCTTAACCAATCCTAAATAAAAATAATGAAACAATTTTTTTATATTAAATTCAGCTCAATGAAGCATAAATTAACGTATTTGAACTGAAAATACGCGTTTTGAACAATCTCACGAGAGGTTAAAGGGAGGGGGTCGAGCCGAATCTCACCATATCCCACTAAAAGGGGAGGTGTGGTCATAAAACGCGCCGAAAATTACCTTACGTAGGTATTTAATGGAGGCCCTGTTTACCAGTTAAGCCGACCCTGTTTCAGTGATTAGGCAATATAATGACAGAAAAATGTTTTAACAGCCCACAGATTTTTATTTACCGTTTTATATCTTATAGCTTAATATCAGTCGCCTTTCCTACCCCATTTACACTGGAGCCTTGACCGTCAACTGTCGTCCGCTGGGAAGGCATTTCCCGAGCGAAGAATGCTTTATTGTTTGAGGAGGAGGGCGTGGGGATAGAGGCACGAAGGAAGAGGAGCATGCACGCGGATCCCTTGGTGATGGTCACGGTCGACGTCGGCTACAGAGGCACGGAAGGGACACGAAGGTGCGCAGAGTGGGGGCGGGGGGGGGGGGGGGGGGACAGACGGCGATGGCTCTTGTTTCTTCCGGTAGACGTGCGAGGGTGGGTGAGCCCCCTGCTCCGGAGGCACGAGGAAATAAGTCTTCCTACACCACCAAGACCTTCACCCGCGTTACTGATCTTTTTCGTTGGTTAAAATGGGCTTATTTTTTTAAGTTTCCTATTAAGAGGAAAGAGGGGTTAGGTGGAAGAGGTGACTTCTTAGTCTTAACCTCGCCCGAATAAAGACATCTTATTATAATTATCATTATTATTATTATTATCATTTAAAATATGTTTTCACAGCATTTTTGCTGGTTTTAGACGAGGTACGAGTATCACCAAGTACTCTCGTCTTTTTACTCTGTGTTGAAAAATTTTCTGACAATCCGGCAAGTATTTAAAATTGCTGCTTTTTGTATTGTAATAAACAAGTTTTTCGGCAGTCCAATAGTTTGAAGACCTTGATGGATTGAATGGGGCACTACTCCTGTGGCAGAGATAATGATTGATATTATGTGTACTTTACCTGATTTCCACAATCTCTTAATTTCATTTTTAAGTTCTTCATACTTTTCCATTTTGTTGGTGTAGGCTGTAGTGATATTATGCGAATTAGGTACGGCAATGTCTATCAAGTACGTTTCATTGTGAGTTTTATCTTGCAATACTAGATCAGGTCTATTGCTATGGACTGTTTTATGGGTAATAATTGAACGGTCATAATAAATCTTACAGTGATCGTTTTCAAGGATGGTTTTAGGTGTGTACTTATAATAAGGAACTCCATTTTCTATGAGTTTATACTTTAGAGCTAATTTCTGGTGGATGTTGCATATTATTATTATTATCATCATTATTATTATTATTATCATTATTATTACTATTGAGGAAGGGGAGGCTGCTGGAATAGTTCTCAAGTACTCATTGAAAGCTTCCTTAATCGGTAGAATAAAGTAAAAATAATTGATTTATTTAAATTAATAACTCAACTAAAGACGCTCATTTTATTTAATTGAGATGAAGTAAATGTTAACGAGAATATTTGCTGTTTCAATCCCGTAATTGAGACTCTTCAGTCGCTGGTCAACAAACTTGACTCCCTTGACGACTCCAGCTAGTATTGGAGACTCATCCGAAAGATACTAAGAATATGCCATTTGCATGAAATTTTCAAATATTGCTCTTCTAATTGTACCCTATCCACTGACAGCCCAAGCGTTGTCCTCAAGCAAACTGACGCGGAAGTTTCATTTGGCTATCCTGCCAGCATCTTCAGGTTAAAGGTTATTAAACTATTTTCCACATGAGAAATGACGCGGAAAAAAACCTGAGAAAAATTCAGATATAAAATCGTCAACGTGGAAACCTTCCTTTTTAAATGCTCTGAAAGCATGAGGAAATAGTCTTTTTACACTACCAGGACCTTCACCTGTGTTAGTGATCTTTTTCGTTAGTTCAAATGGACTTACTTTTGCATGTTTCCCATAATTTTTTTAGATTAATAACCCATCTAAAGACGCTCATTTGTGTTAATTGTGATAAAGCTAATATTAACGACAATAATTGCTGTTTCAATACTTCTTCAGTCTCTAGTCAACTAACTTGACTCACTTCACAATTCCATCTGGTGCTAGAGTCTGATCCGATAGAGAGGAATATGCCATTTGCGTGAAATTTTCAAATATAGCTCTTCTAATTGTACCCTATCCAATGACAGCCCAACTGTTGTCCACAAGCAAACTGACGCGAAGTTTCACTTGGCTATCCTCCCAGGGTCTTCAGGTTGAAGGTTATTAAACTGTTGAACACTTAATATGCTACTGCCATTGGAGTGATTTTAAAATGAATATTTTAAAATTATACAACGACCGCCGCGAATTAGATCCTAGAGAGAAGTTGGACATTTTAAAAATTATCGAAAAACAGGACAGCACTGTGATAAGCGATTATCTTTGTCCATCCTTTTCCCCTATTCTGGCGTCCGTTTTAAAATTAATCTTAAATTAAAAATTATCGAAGAACAGGACAGCACTGGATAAGCGAATATGTTTACCCATCCTTTTCCCCTATTCTGGCGTCCGTTTTAAAATTAATCTCTTCATCCGTTAAATTACTAGGTGACAGTAATAAGATAAATGCATAACAATTCACGCATGATTACGGTGATAACTCATCGAAACCCGGGTCGCTTTATTTAAAATAAAGAAGTGGTATAAGTAACAGTTAACTAACCAAGACACTTGTTAAACCGTTGATGAATTCTACTCGAGTTTTACACCAGATAATTGCAGTCGTATTAGCCGACGTTCCGGAAGACGAATTGTCTTCCATTTTCAAGGCGTGTTATTCAATGAATGTCCAATGTCAATGGTGTGAAATTGGACATTCATTGAGTAACACGCCTTGAAAATGGAAAATAATTCGTCTTCTGAAACTTCGGCCAATACGACTGAATTGACCTGGCGTGAAGAATCCTTCAATATTATTCATAAGGAAAAATTAAAATCGTTTTGTTAACTGTTATCTACAAGACAACTGGTGCGGAAGAAAACCCGAGAAAAATGCAGAGATGTGCAGTGGAAACCTTCCTTCATAAAGAATATACGTATTTTTTATGTCGAATAAAATATTTTTCCCTCCTTGCGATACAGTTATATGCAAACCACGGCTCACAGGTTCGCACAGATGGGTGCGGTATGCGGAGGCTGTCTCGGGAGGTGTGTGGGGCATCGCCCGGGTCGGATGCCGGAACAGAATCACGTCTTTCTCTCCGCGTTCCTTCCCTCCCATCGCCATTTCCTCCTCCCGCCTTCCTGTTAGAATTTCCCACCACCACGGTGAAATGTGCACGCCCTCTGTCTAGGCATGCGCGATGAAAAGGGTGCACTGACTACCCGAGACACAAGCGATGCTCCCTAGGCACGTGAACCGGTCGGATCGTGAGCCGAACACTACCGCGAGCTGAACACCTTGAGATTTAATATCAATCACTTATTCAGAGATTCAACGCGAGGGTTAACGAGATATTACATTGACGTCATGGTATCATAATTAGAACATTTTCAACATTTGATCCCCATTTGGAATACGCTGCCAGTGATTGGAATCCTGATGAAATTGGGTTAAAATCCAAGTGAGAGCGCGTACAGAGAGGAGCTGCCATGTACGTTCGTGAAAAGTCGTTACTATATCCTCGTTACTGATAGTGTTACTGACCCCTTCGAACTACTCGGTTGGGAATCTCTGTCAGACTGTAGACTGAAAAATAGACTATACCTATCGTGTAAAAATCAGCAGCAGTTTTTCTGACGAAGTTAGCCATATATTATGAACGCCAACATATATTTTTTACACTTATTATTTTTTTGCAATATATTTCACTTTCTTTTGAATATTGGAACTACCATGCCGACAGAAAAAAGTTTGGATTCACACACCTGTGGCTTAGTTCGGGATGATTTCTACCCGCAGCTATCCAAAATAACCTTTAGGTGGAATCAGTGAGTGAGTGAACCTACATTAGAGCTTCACTTTCATTAGAATCTGAAAAATACCTTGATGACAGAAGATAAGTTTGGATTCACCCACCTTCGGAATGAACTCTACCTTCACCCAACCAAAACAACCTTTGGGTTGAATCACTGATCGAGTAAAGCTATAGTTGAGCTTACTTTCATTTGAATATTGAAAATTCCATGCCTACAGAAGAATATTTTGGATTCACAGGCCTGAAGGTTATTTCGGGATGAGCTCTACCCTCGCCCATAAAAACAATACTTCGGGTTGAATCACGTATTAAATGAACCCATTATAGAGTTTTACTTTCATTTGTATATTGAAACTACCATGCCGATAGAGGAACAGTTTGGATTCCTCAGGGATTGCAACCCGCCAATTGCTAGGTGTTACTACCCTTTCGATCGTTTCCGCTATCGAGCGAACCATTTACGAGGAGAGCAGAATCTTCAATCCCGCTTTCAATTCTCACCGGGGAGACGTGCCTGGTGCTCCCCGTAGCAGAAAATGACCGACGTCGTGCGAAAAACTTAAAGAAAAAAACGGATTCGAAGAAGAGGTCGATAGACCCCAGTGGGACACTTCGCCCTTCATCTCTTCTCTCTTCTTCGGAAGAGGGATTTGGTTGGTGAGGTAGCCAAGGTGTTTGTTTCCCACCCCACGGACCCTGGTTCATAAGGTCGCATCCTTATTTCGCGCATTGCAAGCCGTCAAGAGGCCTGAAGAGGAGTTATCCCCATGGCTCCCAGTTTCATGCGGCGTTCCGCAAGGATCCGTCCTTGGACTTCTCTTCTTAACTTTGTATACCCCGTATCTCTCTAAAAGCATCAATCAAGCCTACTATATGTTCTATGCCGGTGATCTGAAAATGTATATTCACTGTCCTCCTGACGACCTTCCAGTTTTCAGTGAAATAATTAGCAGAGATATTTGATCCATCTTTCGGGCTAATATCAACCGCCTACATCTAAACCCCACAAAAACTCAAGAATTCATTTTTGGAAATTCAAGACTTGTGAATGGTATCGATCATGATAGTCTTACGCCTATTCACGTTCTCAGAGTATTGTTAAATTAAAAATAAAAATTTGTTACCTTAGCATCACTCTTTCCACAAACTTGAAATGTGGCCAGCATGTATTGGAATTGTGCAACAAGAGAAATAAAATTCTCTATTTATTGAAGCTTCGAAAGAAAAACTTATTTCTTCACACAAGAATTTTACATGTAACCTTATTGGTATTTTCAACTATAGATTATTGTACACTAGTGTATAACGATTTAACAAAACTTTCGTACAAATTTATTAACCGCTACATTAAATCTATATTCGGTCTCAGCAGAGATGATCATGTTTCTTAGTATTTGTCGCCTCAAAGTGGCAGCTTCTAGGCTCCCGAAGGAACTACTTCATAGGATCTTTTCTGTATTCCCTCTTTCAAACTCATATTCCTGAATACCTCTTCAACCTATTCACCCTTAGAACTACGGTGTCCGTCAGAAGTACCCGGGCAGACCTAAACCTTCTCCACATACCCCAAGTCCGTACTAACCAGTACCTAAATTCCTTCTTTATTTTAGTATCCGAGTTCTTGAACTCATTACTCTCCCGAATATAATGATCATCCACCCAAGTTTCATTTAAGAGGAAATTGTACGAATATTTAAAACAGTAGCACTGTTGTGTTGAAATGTGAGAATTTTGTGCTGATTAATTTGATTGATAACCAGTGATAATGATGATGATGGAGAAAATTATACGTTTTGAATCACCCAGTCGCGGAGACTTATCTTCTTAAAGGTCTGAGCATAACTCGGGCGTGCGTTTCGTTCACCCTGCTACCGTTAGGTGGCAGCATGAGAACAACACAAGAATGACACGCGGTCATGGTTACGTGGAGACAACAGACTATCATCGTCTTGCACCCTCTCTTTGCCGCGTGCCTTCACGACCTAACCCAAAGTCAAGTGCCGAATCAGAATGCGTCGGAGATCGGAGAGACGAATGAAAGGATGAGTGCGTAAGTTCACGGAGACGCAAGGTCTTAAACGGGACATGACAAGCCTCACACGAAAAAAATGTCTGAAGAAAAAGAATTTGCAGATATGTTCCATACTCTAATACGTTCCACACTTCTAATCCGGCATGGATTTTCTGCAGGAATTACTAACCACTATTAAGTTTTGTCCTTGCATGAAAGTAAACGTATATTTTGCCGTTATGCGTGGTATTTCTATGACCGTGCGGCGTGCATGTGACAGTCCTCTAGCATGCTGCATGTTGGTGATTGATCTCCTCCTTCCAAACATCATAGAAGATGCTCGCAGGGTATTATGTAGATGTAGGTGTACTAAGCTGAGATATCCGCTGACTGCATTTTCCACATGGCTTTAATCTATGTAGCAATTTCTGCATACTAATTAATTTTGGAGTGTGCTTTCTTTACATTATGGCCTCATGGGATTGTTACGTCTATGAGGTTAGTAGTAAAGGGTATTTTGTCCATTAGGACCATGGCCGGTCAATTGCTTTGAATTTTTCGGTCAGTTCTGACTTCAGCATTCCAGTTAACCATGCCTTACACTTATCATTTTCTCTACCATCAAGTGCACGGTATTTGTAATATAGTGCACCACATCTTCTTCTCAATAAAATGCAATTTCCCTCACTCCTATTATTTTCTTTGGCTACGCATCGAAAACATTTGTTTGTCCATGAATATGCATGCACTCTTCGGCAGAAGTTTCTTTAGCATTGCAAATGTATCATTATTTTTCGATTTCTGCTGGATTTAACGATTATCCCGTGAGCAAAACATATTCACGAACAAAATAAATATTTGCTGTGTGTAGCCAAAGAAATCAAAAGGAGTAAGGGAACTTAAACTTTCTTGAGAATCAAAATTGGTGCCGCAGACTTCGTCCTAAAATTTTGAAGGAGGCTCTAGTTTTATTGCCTTGATTTATAGTTAAATAGTAAACAACGGTATTTCCTGGTTAAATAACTTTTTTAACTGGTTAGTAACAAAAATCATTATTTAAATTTTGAGAAATTCCACAAATAAAAATCATGGGCCTTGAGGGAGATTCGAATCTGTATCCTACGATTTCCGCTCGAGTGGTTTAGCCAATCAGGCTACCTAAATTTGAGGAAATCGGGGGTTCCAGGTTCGAATCCGGGTATAGACGACTGATTTTCTCTCTTGGGAACTTTCGCAAAATTTTTGCATTGCGGGTGACTCCGTTGATTTATCACCATAGGTAGTCCCGATCTAATTTAATTTAAAAAATTATACAGCTATCAAGTACCCTTCTTTGCCATTTAAAGCATGAATCACACGATCATTTTTTTTCGTCGCGAAAGTAATCACTATCGCGATCACTTTTCCCGTCGCGAAATGCGATCGCTCTAGTGATCATTTTTCTGAATCACACGGTCACTCCCGCCGTCGCTTTCGCATCATTTCCGATATCACAGCTCGTTGTCCTAGGACCCGCATCACGAAAATATATACTTAGCGTGTTTGTTTATCTATGTCGTTCCCACAATTGTCAAACGCTGCGCTGCAATCACACCATACGGTCAAGCGTTCTGATTGGCTGATATGGAGTTTTAGTGACGGTTTTAGCAACGGAAAAAGCGACAGGACGAGTGATGAATAATGGCGATGGGAATCCTCATCGCGATCGCGAAAAACAATTGCCGGCGACGATCATTTTGCGCAGTGATCGCGATAGTGATCACTTTCGCGACGAAAAAAAATGATCGTGTGATTCAGGCTTAACTGTAGTTCACGGCATCGAGACTAAAATACTCGGCGGTGTCCCTAATCCCAGCTGTGGGGAGTTGATAGCATTTCCATGCAACGGACTCAAAGTGTATAAGCTTTAAAAGTCCGTGTTCGAGTGATGGGTATCTTTGATCCTATCACCAAGCGCAAAAGTTCAAACGGCAGCCGTCGCCTTCACGGATCGTATTCCGAGTAGCAAATGTCGTCTTTCACTCCCTTCCAATCCTCCTCAATCTACTCTCCGCTCCCTGCTCTACCTCTCTCCATGCTTTCAACACACTCCACCCTTTTTCTTCCCGGCCAATGTCAATTCTCTCCGGAGATGGCCTTTCGTTCTCATTAACTGCTGGGTCGCGTCTAACCCTCCCTCCCTTCGTTCCACCGTCCTTATTTGCATAGTCACGCAAGCAAAACTCACTTAAGAGCACTTAGCCCCGAAATCGCTGAGTAAATGTTACGTCAAAAATGACAGCGTATCGGATGACTTAAAATGGCGAGCGGTATGTGGACAACAAACGCGGCAAAAATTTTAAAGATGAGTTTAACCAATAGGGTGGTTTCCTATTATTTTTTTATTGCCTAAATGGAAAGATTATTACTCCTGGAGTGCGTATTTCACGCTATTGGATTTTTAAATGACCATATCTATTTTTCGCGATTAAACGAAAAGTGATTTTCAAGCGCGCGAAAACGCGACGTCTAAGTAAGAATGATGGGAAAAGTCCGTGTGGCGTATTTCTGGTTCCCCTGCCGCCTTGTGAGGTGACCTTGGGGCGAGGCTTGAGCGCTGATACGACGCAGGCTGCTAGCAGGTAGCTGAGTACCCTGCTAGCAGGTAGCGCTTGGCTTAAATAAGGATTATTATTCCCCTATCAAACGAAGGAAACTTTCCGAACTTAGGTATTTTTAATGTGTGATTAATAAGAGATGTTTCCCTCAGCTCTGTGCCTCATGTATGCATTAGTAATCTCAGACAATGTAAAACTCCTATCTACTCGTATATAAACTAGGCCCCTGTGACGTCACGTGGAGTGGCATCGCATGGGCGCCAATCTGGCCTTTTTCAAATGAGGTTGAAAATTGACCATTAGCATTCATCTAAACTGGGATTTCTAGAAACAAATAATTTGTATATTATTAATACACTAATGGTGGGTAAGGAATCGCAATCAATGCATTTCGTTTTCTTTGATGAAGGAAACTACCCTATTGTGAAAGAGAAAATAATTCTTCGGGAGCCAAAGATTTTTTACTGTTGAACTATAATTCAAAGCACTAAAACTACAGCCACTTTGAAAACTTTTAGGACAAATTTTGTGGCGCCACTTCTGATTTTCAAGTAAAGTGAGTTAAACATATTCCTTTTGTTGTCTTTGGCTAAGCATAAGCATATTTCGTTTGGCGTGAATGTGAATTTTCAGCCAAGCGTGGCAAAATTGAAGAAATGAGTTAATAGAGTGTAAGAGGAAATAAACCTTCAGGACGAAGCATATTTTACGGAAGGCATCGTCAAGAGTCATTTATGAATAAATAACCATGACTAATAAATTTACAAAAGGAATACACATATATTACTTCTTTCCCTTCTGTAGCTGCGATGTATAAATGTATTCGATGAATCTTATACATCTTCAGTTAGGATGGGATGGAAAATTATTTCTAACGTGTTAGCTATATGGTTTATTACCACTTCTACATTTATGTAGAATTAACCTTAAGATTCAATTTAAAAAATAGTTTTTAGAACAAAAAGATTCAATATATGACTTCCTTTTGTCTGTGGTAGTTGACATTTAGAAATGTATTTGATGATTCTTCCGATAATATCAGTTGTGAGTTACCTCTAGATTAGTTTCTAATGCTTAGGATTTACTATTTATTACGATAGAACGCACAAAAGGGTCAAAAATAAGTAGTATGTTGAACAAAAAGATGTAAAATATCAACCTTCCCTTTGTCAGTGGTGATTGAGATGCAGGATAATTTTCTATGAATGTCATCCTGCATCTATATCATACATAATCAATAAAACATATTATTAATAATAATATTGGGATGAGTGGGAATGTTAACTGTTTATTTTTCCAGCCTTTATATCAACTCACCAACCTGTCTGTTTGTCTGTTTGTTTGTCTGTTTGTCTGGTACAAATCTTGTAACTGAAATTTGACTCACTTCCTGTGAAGCAAAAACGCTGAAATTTTGCACACTTCTCTCATTTCCGATGACAATACATGAAAATATAACTTTTTCTCTCCAACCCCCCTTTAACCACCCCCCAGTCAACCTATAGCCCCCCAAAACATGTTTTTGATCTAAGAAGTTCCAAATGGTCGATTTTCGTGTTTTGCGACCACAGTAAAAGTTAAAGTGGCATTTTTAACATAGGGGAGTGGCATTTTTAACATAGGGGTAGGCATTTAAAAGCATAGGGGTGGCATTTTGAAACATAGGGGGCTGACCATTAACTGAAAATTTAATAAATATAGTGACTTTTTTAATACGTCACTTTTGGTTTTTCGGGGTCACTGAGTTTTTTTGCTTTGTGTCATATATAAACGTTGCTCATCCCCTGTAATCTAAATATAAAGGCTGGTTTTTAAAAAAAATTTTTTTATAAGAGCTTATTCTTATACATATTTCTATCAATGACATCATGGACCTTCATGCATGGTTAACAATCAGGAGTTACCAAGAAAGAGACTGGCCTACAATAATACATTGAATCTGCAGAGAAGAAAACGTTCTGTAATTGCATCTTGTATAACCGGTGCGTTATGATACCTATTGTGCCTATTTCAATAGGTACTAGAGAGTATTTTATATTAGCCTTATCTGAGGATAGGTTACGTTTTAAATTAACTCAATGGTCGGCAAGGACGCTTAAGAGCCATTTGTCACGATCACGAACAAAACCTACTGATAATAGCAGGAGAAGTTTGAAACGAGTTGATTCAAAATTATTAGTTTTCATAAAAAACAATAGGTCGTATTTATGAAACATTCCGCTTAAACTTGAGTTCTAACATTTCAATTTCTTTATTTCTCATTAGTAATTTACCTTCAGAATGGTTTTCTTGATTATGTAATTCAAAGATATCAATAGGATTCAGTCCATATTTTTTATTATAATTCGCTTTTTTATGTTACTTCAATATTTATTACCATTTAAATATAGCATATCTGGGTTAGACATGAATTCTAGGTCATAATATGTAACATTACATTCAAATTAAATTTTTTATCGGATGAAGTCCCATGCGTTAATCTTTTAGGCGTGCAGGATAATATATTTTAAGTCTAAAATATTATTACTGCTTGTAATGATCTCCAATTTTTTGTATATCAGGGTGTTTTCAAGCAATATTATTATTCAGGGTTATCGTAATTGAATGATGTGGTTTCAGTAATTCATAGGAAGATACCAGATCTCAAACTTTGCGATTTTTCTGGTGGGGTAACTTCATAATTTTTGTTTATTGTAAACAAATTAGCTACCAAATGAACTAGATTAATGAAGAAAAGACAATAGCTAACAAATAAATGTTAAATAATGTTAGGAAAGAAGTTGAGTACCGTTCGGAAATTTGTTTAACGACTAAGGGCGTACATATTGAAATTTTTTTTGTTAAAAAACTATTTGAGACGGCAAATTTGAAGAATAATAAAACATTTACTGTTATTAATTTTCTTTTCATTTAAACCATATTCACAACCATAGAATTATTTTAAGATAACCCTGTATATATTCAATATTTCAACCTTCTAATGAAAGCCTATCCTTGTCACCACTATGCTAGTTAGTTCAACTACTCAGTAACTGATGGTATATATATTTCTGAAATTGCACATTTCAGCCTGCGCCTGTCTCTTTTACGCTATTGCAATTCTCAAGCACGATATCTGATGTGACATCAGGAGGTCGGTTTGAATGGTATGTTTACTTAACTCAAGGTTGACTTGGAGCAAATACTTGAGCATTCACATGGGCGTGTAACGGGGAACATGGGTTTGTAAGTATCGGACGAACCGTTGTCGTAAACTCTAGTTTATTGAGGAAGTGAAATGCTTAGAACTCTTACTCCGGCATAATATGAATGAAAACTTTGCGAGAGAAGTGGAATCTATGGTGAAGTGACCGTAGAAGCGTTTTAAACTGCTTTGCATTCCCCGTTCACTTGCAAGATGTGACCGTTGAACATAACTGAGATTGTGTCTATGATAATGGAGTACGGACGACATTTGAACTAAATTTTAAAAGTAGCTGCGTATTTACATGCAGACTTTTGAATGCTGCCTGTAAGTCAAGGAAAGCATTTGGTAAGGTACGTTTTTGACGCATAAAATGAGGTTTATTTAAACAAATGGTATGCAGGAAGAAAACAGAAAATGTAGTGCCTGAATCGTCGACTGGTGAAATGTATATTCTACGATCCCATGAATAGCATTCAGAATCATAAATGCGAAACAAGGAAGAGAGCTTTGTTATAGGCTCAGGAATTTCATATTCAACTTCATGATGATCCGGGAAGTAATTGGCGAAATATTTAGGTTCATGTATTCTTGGAGTTCTTTTGTTCAACAGCCAATATTTCATGTTCGATAAATATAGAGGAAATTTAGTTTTTATAATTCAAATACGTTTTTATACTGTTTAATAAGTTTTTTGACGAAAAAATTAAGCATTTCTGATGGATAGTAAATATTTTCATGATATCAAGAGTAGAATCGCAAACCTTCTAGGCCTTCTAAAATTCAAAATACATGTTAAATATTTTATACAAATATGAAGAAATATTTGTTCTAAATTTTCACGTTTGTATGACCTTCAAAAAGCGAGTAATATTAAGGTTGGGGAAATAAGCCTAATATTTACTAGGGTTATGGTTATTATTATTATTCATTCTAATTTTTCAATGAATTTTATTCAATTTTCATTCAGTTATTTTGCATAACTCTTTAATTTTATTTTGAGTTGAGACATTTTCTCACCATGGGGCTATTTGAGATTATTATGGCCTTTTACGGTTTGTTATGTGTATTTGGTTTAAGAATGAACACCGTAAAACCATTTTGCATTTGTTTTGGGATAATAACGGTAGTGGAATTGACAATAGGCGCTATAAAAACCTCTTCCATGCGCCATATTCTTCATTAATAAACTATAGAGAGGTACTGGAGAGGTTATTTTTTTGTAAAACCTGATTTAGCTGTTGTACAATTGGAACGATTATATTCTATTGTAAGCACACAGGCAGTAAGTAGTTGACGAATCCTCTAGTGCAGTGGCGCAGCGAGGGTGGGGGGGTCAACCCCCCCCCCCCAGAGCTCAGAGAAATGCTTAAGTTTAATCCATTTTACTTAATTGTATTGATATTACTGATAGAATAGTGTAAGGATTAATAAGTTATCCCTCAGAAAGCCGTCAAACTCACCATTTTGAACTATTTATCTTAAATTTCCGCAATTTATTAATCTCGCACCAACCGCTTATCCTGGTGGGTATTCCATACCCCCAAACACCCCGGTATTAGTTGCACCTAAACCCCCCCAGCCTTAATTCCTAGTGCGCCCCTGCTCTGGTGCATGTTGGTGATGGTTCACCCCCTGCCAAACACCTCTGTTGGTGGTGGCTTGCAGAGTAATATGTAGATGTAGTGGTAGGCCTCCCACGCCTAACTTTCAGGAAGAAGGAAGGCGACTCGCAAATGAGAACGGTAACGGCTCGCATCGCATTATTGTCCGCGGAATGCACCCACGGTCGTCTCGGGAGAAGATTCGACGTCTTCCCTCAACCACCCCGACTACCTTTTCATTCTTTCCCCTGCAGATCTTTTGTTTCCGAGCGAACGTAACGGAAGTTTCGCCCGCCTCACATCGAGCTACCCCCGGAGGCAAAGGACCTTGCTCCGAGCCATTGTGATCATCATTTCCTTTTTTTAAAGATAGTGGATACGGGCAAAATTTAAGAGAGTGAATCCAGTGCATTGCTTTCCCAAAGATTGCAAACATAAAGTCGGAATGCACGGAAGTTTTCCTGCACGATAACGGTGGCTCGTGGAGTCCATCAAGGTAGCGTAATATCCCCCCTCTTATTTTACTTATTTAATTCAGCGATATTAATCTGTGCTCCGCATTAAAAATTGAAACAACTTGGAAGTAATTATCTATTCATTAATAAAATCCGCATATTCAAGTGTGATGGAGTGGAATTATTCCATATTGAAATACATATTTGTAATTTCCCAAGATTATAAAATTTATTAGGACCTGAGTTTCAATTTTACCACATCATCTTCAAGTTGGCGAAACATCCGGACAAGGTGACTACATCGCCTCCACCTTGATGAAACATTGAAACCAAGGTTGTAGCAAATTTTATAATCGTGGAAAATTGCAAATATTTATTTCAATATATCCTTTTTAACGATTCATTTATTTACCGAGATGTGAATTCCATGTGATATTGACATAAAAATGCGGAAAATATCTAGTAGCCACTATAAATGCACTCTTTACATCATTTAGGCTCTTATTTGCTTACCAAAAGGGCAAAGTAACCCTTGTTCATTGAATTATTTGGTTCAATATGAACAAGGTGGATTATTATATACATTAATTGTTAATTTGACTCTTCACATGAAGTTTCCTATGCAACGATCAAGCTAGTGAAGTAAGTAATTCTGATAAATTTGAACATTTTCCTCATAGTTTTTACGAATAAAAGTTGGGTTTGCGAAAGATGTTCACCCGTTTCAACATGAAAGCGGTGGCGTACGAAGCCTATGTGAACCAAGTGGGCTATTTTAGTTCCATTTCAGTCAGCGATATAGTACCAAGGTTTAAAGAAACTTTAAAATGTGTGTTGATGTTGCGTTTCTCTTAGTTCCGATTAACAATTAACACGTCCCACAAAGTAATAAAATTCATAATTTTTATAAGAACATAAGATAATCATTTCTTTTCCTCATCTTCTTAGATACCAAGCAGAAATAAAGATTAAAAAACATATTTAAATTAAATTATGGATTTCCAACCATTCATTCACATAGTAGGTAACAGTATGGTGCACAGTCATTATAAATAACACTCGGGGATGAGTAAAACAGGAAGTACAAAAATTAAAGAAATACTGTCTCACCCATGAAGAAATATAAGATGACAATTAACTATCGCTTTTAAGAATCATTTTCTTCAATGTTTACTTAAGATGTCGTAGTTGGATTGTACTATTTTTTTATTAAGGCTATAGTAGTATCCTTCAGTTTCTTGGTACTTACATTAACTTTAATATGGAATGGTTCTCGTAACAGTTATTCTTCAAATATGTGTTACATATATCACATATATATACATTATCGCACACTGAATCAGATTGGTAAATCGCTCCGTATTGCATGCTAAAAATAATCTATAAACCTCACTAATATAGCATTAATTTCCAAAATTTTGTAATCATCTCCTTATCTACCTAATTGAAAATACTTAATGCGAAAACAAGTTAGAATATCTCCTTGTTTCATTATAGTCTAGTATGAAAATGACTGTCAGCAGCCGCAATTATAGCTTATCCATGCCTGAAATTCGGATGGCTCTGCTGTCAGCGTTGTGAGTGGCGACTTTATTTTTCTCATTTAAATGCACCGTGAGTGACAGCACATTTAAATCTATCCCAAAGGACTTCTATTCCATTAAAGGAGGGCCAAGAACATAGCGGTGAAGCGTTATAACTGTTGCCATTTAGCGCGCATTTTATTTGGCGGCGCCATTGGGCAGCGGTATTTTGTACAGTGTAACTTTCTCCATTTATCTTAGTGAAAATTGTCTCTTTACGTTGATAATCGTCTCGCATGAATTAAATGTGGGGTTTATATTACTTATTGGATCATTTGCGTATTAATGCCGAGTATTTCCTCGTAAAAAGTGGAATATAGCTACTAGTGGCACCGCGAGAGGCGATTTTGAAATCTGATTTCAATGCTCGCAGGGCGACAAAAATTCTAGCGGCTGATTTGAAAATCTTCTAAAGTAATATCCGTGGGATCATTATTGTGGCCGACCTAACAGGTTGTTTCAGAAGGGATCTGCAATACTTCAGGAGGTGGTAGAGAAGACAATTATAAGCATTTTTTATCCTATAAACATGAGGTCACAACTCCTTAGTTACTGAGCTATGGCAACGCAATCAGCTTTTGGATACAGTTTGTAGTGAACATGAAAACGGTTTTTCTTGGGTATCCTGCATTTTGGATATTTTATATTATGCTATGGATTTTTACCTTTCCCTTGGGCTACAACCTTGTCGCGGTGGAAAGGCTTGCGCGCTCCTATGACCCCTAGAGCTGCACTGGCGGGATTAATTCTAAATTATTCCCGGTAGGGCCACCCATGCCAGATAGGTCGAAGGGTAGGAGCCAGACGAAAGGTAGTCCGCGTGATGGTGTCACGTAAAAAACACTGTTGGAATGGAAGTGGGAAACCCTACCAACTATCTCTTCCCTGAACACATGGAGTACAACCAAATGAGCCTCGGAATCTCATCGCCCGGGACCCGTCCGCAAAGGGCGGGTGTCGGGCACGGCAACGAGGTCGGCAAGGTCCTCGGGGTCGCCAACATGCGAAATCCTTGCAGAGACTTATCATCATCACCATCAGCAGCAGCAGCAATGAAGAAAGAAGAAAAGAAGACCAAGAAGATGGAGAAGAAGAAGTCGGCTGTAAATGTAGGGACGTGGAATGTGAGGACTATGATGAGGGCGGGAAAGTTAGAAAATATCAAAAGGGAAATGGATAAAGGGAGGATAGATATCTTAGGATTATGCGAGGTGAGGTGGAGGGATGGGGGGGATTATTGGAGTGATGGGTATAGGGTTATATATAGTGGAGGGGAAGAAAGCCAGCGAGGGGTAGCTTTAGTATTAAACGGGAAGATGGGTAAGCGTGTGGTAGGTATAGACCAGGTAAGCGATAGGATTCTGGTGGTAGAAATTGAGGCGCGGCCCACCAACCTTGTGCTGGTCCAGGTTTACATGCCCACTAGCAATCATAGGGAGGAAGAAGTAGACGAGGTGTATGAACAGCTCGAGGAAATAATTAGAGACACACCGGGTAAGAAACATCTGGTAGTGATGGGGGACTGGAACGCCTCAGTCGGGGAAGGGAGGGATGGAAACGAAATAGGAGATTTTGGTCTAGGAATACGGAACGACATGGGAGAGAAAGCAGCATAATTTTGTAGGAGAAACAAGTTATTCATCACAAACACGTGGTTCAAAAAACAAAAAGGGCGAAGGTACACGTGGAAAAGTCCAGGGGATGCGGGGAGATATCAAATAGACTACATTATGGTAAGACAGAGGTTTAGGAACAGTGTGAAAAACTCGCGCAGCTTCCCTGCAGCGGATGCGGATTCGGACCACAATCTAGTGCTCATGAAATGCAACGTATGATTCAAAAGACTTATGAAAGTTAGGAAGGCGAAGAAATGGAACGTAGAAGCCCTGAAGGGGAGTATGAGGAGAGAATATCAGGAGCTAGTGGACATTAGTATACGGGAGATTGAAAGTACCAAGACGGTAGAGGAAAGATGGGATAATATAAAAACGGGAATAGTCAAAGCGGCGGAGAAGTCAATTGGTTACGTTGACAGTAGAAGGATAAAGAAGCCGTGGATAACGGAGGCAATGGTTAATGAAATGGAGGAGAGGAGGAAGTGGAAGAACGTGGACACAGAACAGGGCAAAAGAATGTATAGGGAATTGAATAATCGATTACGACGTGAAACTAAGAGGGCAAGGGAGGCTTGGTGGAAAAGACAGTGCGAGGAAATGGAAAAGTTCCAGTAGGATGGAGAAGTAGGCGCGTTGTACGCGAAAGTTAAGTCGCTATCGGGCGGCAAAAGAGGACAAGCCATGTCTAAAATTAAGGCTAAAGATGGGAGGATGCTAACCGAGCGAGAAGAGGTACAGGGTAGGTGGAAGGAATACGTGGAGGACCTGTATGACGGAACGAACAGACCAGAGAGATTGACTCTAGAGGAGGAAAGTGCAGTGGAGGAGGATAATCTTGGGCCGGAGATATTAGATTCAGAAATAGAGAGAGCACTCCGTGATATGAAGGCTAGGAAAGCAGTAGGCGTGGACAACATCCCGTGTGAGCTTCTGAAGAATCTAGGGAAGGAAGGTAAGAAAAGGTTTTTCGAACTAGTGCGCAAGATCTATGAGGAGGGATGTTGGCCGGAGGATTTCGTGAAGACGGTTTTAATTCCGCTTCCGAAAAAGAAGAAAGCTGTGGAATGCGGAGATTATAGGACTATCAGCCTAATATCCCATGCGGCTAAAGTAGTGCTGAGGATATTGAACAGACGAATGGAGGCGAGGGCAAACGAGTATTTGGGCGAAGATCAGTTTGGTTTCAGAAAAGGGAAGTCAACTCGTGATGCAATAGCAATAATGAGGTCCCTCGTGGAGAGGAACCTAGAATATGAGCAGGACGTATATGTGTGTTTCGTGGATTTTGAAAAAGCGTTTGATAGGGTGAACTGGGTAAAGTTAATGGATATTCTCAAGAGAATAGGTGTTGACTGGAGGAATAGACGACTGATTTGTAATCTGTATATGGCCCAGACTGCGCAAGTGAGGATAGCGGACGGAGAATCTGGGTGGGCAAGCATTGGCCGAGGTGTGAGGCAAGGCTGTCCTCTATCGCCACTGCTCTTTAACGTGTATGCTGAAGAGATGGTAAGGGAAGCGTGGGATGAGTTAGAAGCTGGGATAAAAGTGGGAGGAATGATGTTCAAATCAGTGAGATTCGCGGATGACCAGGCGTTGATCAGTCAGTCAGCAAGGGGGCTTCAGGCCCTAGTGGATGCGTTATACGAACGTTGCGAGGAGTTTGGGATGAGGATTTATCACAAGAAAACTAAGGTAATGCGGTTTTGTTAAGCATCACGAGCGAGGAATGTGAGACTCAAGATAAAGGTGGGTGGTGAAAAACTTGAGCAGGTTGAGCAATTCAACTATTTAGGCAGTACGTTAGAGGAAAACGGATACAGTAGTAAGGACATAAGGAAGAGAATCGCATTAGCGAAGGAGGCATTCATGAACAGGAAGGAGCTTCTTAGAGGATCGTTGTGTAAGAGTTTAAAGAAAAGGTTAGTGAAGAGTTTGATCTGGAGTGTAGCTCTCTACGGTGCGGAAACGTGGACACTGAGGAAAGAAGACGAGAGAAGATTGGAGGCGTTCGAGATGTGGGTATGGAGAAGGATGGAGAGGGTGAAATGGACGGAGAGGAAAAGGAACGACGAAGTGCTGGATATGGTTGGCGAGGAGAGAAAGATTTTAGATGAGATACGCAGGAGACAGAAGGTTTGGATGGAGTTAGTGCTTAGCGGTGAGGGGATGTTGAAAATGGTGTTGGAGGGTAAAATGTTGGGGAAACGAGGGAGGGGAAGGAAAAGAATAGGATTTTTAGATAGATTGAAAGAGAGTAGGCCTTACAGTGAATTAAAGAAGGCAGTGCTGGAAGGAAAGGGAGGCTCCCAGATCACCTCTTTAGTACTCCATGGAAACCTACCTTAATCGGTAGAATACTATAATAATAATGGATTTTTAAGGACGTAAAATTATAAAGACTGGACGAAAATTTCCTATTATAACTGTCTGAAACAATTAATCTCAAAAAGTGTGTGATAGTACAATCGTTTAGTTTATACTCGCTCTAATCTCTCAATTCATTAAGCTCAAAGACTAATGGTACCAGATAATTCTAATCGCACATTTTTGTTCAACATTAATTGTTGAATGTTCTTGACAATCCAGATTATTAAAAGAAAATATCGAAATGGCTGAACATCCAAGAAAAACCGCAAACTGCATCCAAAGAAATGTTTGCGTTGCCATAGGCCAGTAACTAAGGAATTTCGACCCCATGTTTATAAGACAAAACATGCTTAAAGTTGCCTTCTCTACCGCCTGCTTAGGTATGGCAGATTCCTCCTAAAACATCCGGTATAATCCTCAATTGTAATATTCGCGCTCTTATTCCACCGGATGTCTCCTCGCTTTTGTCTTCGAGAGCGAACGTAACGGAATTTTTCGCCAGCCCGTGAGCCACAAAACGATGTTCCTCACTGCCACGGGGGATGAATTTCCTCGCAGTTTTCCCACTCTCTCCATCTCAATTACGGGCGGCGCAGCGGTGGCTATCGATATCCCCCAGGCACGTGTGTGCCAAACCGAATCTCAGCGACTGCACCGCCACTTCCAAGCGTAGCAGCCATAAAGCACGAACCAACTCGCTCGTGTTGAGATTACTCACGCCATCGGGCAGAGTTCATTGATATCTTTATTATTCGAAACTTTTCCACATCCAAATAGCTTCATTATATTCGGCAAATCTTTCCTTATTGTATTCTCTCAGCTTAGTCGGACATGAACTGACCAACACGATAAAGTTAACTGATGAATTTAAATAAAAGATAGTTGTACTTTCGTTGGTCGTTTTGGAAAAGTGCATTTACATTTTATTTCAACATGTCGAACTTACACTATATCACGCCTGAATCAGCTGAACTTTGGTAGCTGTTGTGTTTGATAATTTAAGAATCTTAATACTTGAGAAAATTAAATTAATAGATGAAGGCAATATATCATGGAATTGCCGTACGTCAAACGTGTTCGATGAAACTACTTTGAACTTTCCTCATAGCTTTTTAAAATAAGTGGGGTGGTTTTAAAATTTTGTGGAAAGAACAAGTACACAGCAGTTTTTTTTACACGTTTAATTCTTAAGGAATTTCTGAAATTGCATGAAGTCTCACCATTTACATTTTTATGAAATTTTTTATACTCCAATATTGGCACAGTAGCATGAGCGTTCTTTAAAGGAATCAAAAAGACTTATGCGAAGTATGAAAATGCTCTATTTCTTTAAAATTGACTTCAAATTTTGAAAACTACGTTGATTTTTGAGTCATAAAAGTATAACTAAGGTTAACATAAAAGTAGTATCTAAGTATGAGTTGATTAAATCAGAAAATTAAAGAAAGTGATGCCAGGGATTATTTTTGTTGTAGTGTAGATTTTTACTGTTGGAGAGACTATTTAAAATTTCACAGGTAAATAAAATTACGTTTTAAATTCAAAATTTTTGATGATATACTCCAATTAATCAACACAATATACCAGTCGCGTCGTCAAAAGTAAATAAATATAGCAGTACCGCTTGGAATTCTGGTTGTTATGAAATATTATCAAAAATTATATGGCCAACATATTTGATGAAGAATTTGGTTCACAGCTCAGGGGCATTCAGTTAAAAAAATAACGTCTACGTGTTTCGAAAACTAAGAAGAGAAATCTGCCGCATCTGCGTTTAGAATGGAGTGAAGTTATTCCTTAGCTTTATGAATATAAAGCTAGATAGTAATTTGTTTTTATTTGGGCTGACGGATATTTTGAGATTTTTTCACTGATGTTCGTATAATTGTATCATTTTATTGGCTTGGCTGATACATGGAGGGGGACCGCGCCCCCCTTGCAGGCCCGCCTGCATAGTCTAAAGGCCGCTGTACACGGCGAATTACTTCATTCGAATGATCATTCTGCATGATCATGCGCATGATCATTCACCGTGTATGACGGAACAATTCGCGAATGAACCTTCATGCGTATGACCACTCAGTGAAAATTATAACATGTTCTATTTTGCTCGCATGATCCTGTGAATGATCATCTGATCATTCAGCATGATCATTTGCATGATCATTCACCGTGTATAGCGATCTTAATATTCCAAAACCACAATCGTAGTTTTTTTACATTAAAAGATGGCATTGTATTGTATATGCGTATTATCAGTTTAAATCTTTTTTTTTTAACTTTGCATGTGACTTAATTTTTTGTCATTACCACAAAAGTAAAGATAGTTCAAGATATCTTTTTCGCCCCTCACCCCTTGAGTTTTTTTTCTGTGTCCGCTACTGGAATCAACAGAATTCAAGATATGCGGCGGTATATTCTATTTTGTACTTTTTATTATAAATTCAGTATTGCATACATTTTTCACGCAAAATTCGAGGATTAAAACTACCATTACTTTTCGAACGTTACGCTTTCCGACGAGGCAGTGAGTGTCCACTGAAGAATGATGTTTGCGGAAGAAAATACGCGGCAAGGGAGAAAGAAATCAGGTGAGAAAACAGTGGAGAGGGTTCGTGCGCATTTTCCGCTCCTTGCCTCGGTTAGACGCCCTTTAAAACATTACCATTTCCCAGAAAGAAGCGCGCGGCATAATGGAATCGCGTCACGGATTATCGTCACGCGTAGCTACGCTTGGACTGTATGCGTATCTCCCGTGCACGGAAGAGTCGAGTCACAGCGGGAAGGTTATTCATACCGCTCTCCGTTCACATTCTAGTTCCTCGGTTGCCCCCGAATAGCTTGGTGGAAGCTCTGTTGAGTGCCCCTATGTAAGTCGAAGTATTGGCAAAATTTACCTAGTAAATTCGAAGAGGAAAGAGAAGGAGCTTTAGGTGGTCTCCAAGATCATAGGAAGAGGAATTAGCCACCACCAAATAACAATGATGTATGCCAATAGAAGAAATAATAACGCAGTAAATAATACATAAGTGTTTAAAATAAATAACATCAAAATAAATGTTTAATTGTTTCTTGTGAAATAAGCCAATCTTTGGCAAGTATTAGCTTTTTATTTGAGATTTTTTTTCATTTTAGCGGGCCATACATTCAATTCTTAAAGACTTACATTCCAAGACACTAATCAACGTTAAAAATAATCCATAATTATAATAAAAAAGGTTATCGTACACTTTAATTCAAAACTCAACTACCGACCATGGTTTAACGTATTATGTAATTTTCATGTTGAAAAATATTATGTCATTTTCAACATGAAAATGACATAATATGTTGAAACCATGAATGATGAAAATGGCATTATATATTTAAATCATAGTCGGTTGTTGAGTTTTGAATTAAAGTGTGCAAATAACCATTTGTGTTTTTATCATGGATATATCGAACTTCCACCAAGTTTAACCTAAAATAATTTCGTACGATAAAAATGAAGGTCAAATAAAAATGAAAAATACTCAATTTTTTCTCAGTTTTTTGTTACTGCGCAGCCACATTGAGAGCTTTATTTATGTTTACTATAAGGTGTGGCTAGCATCGTGAAATCGCGTGCCACTTCAACCATAAATTCAAGAGTAGAGTCGCGGTAAACTTAACACCTAGCAGTTCAGTCTTGACGCCTTCTCACTGAGTTGACTATTACCTTCGTGGATGCCGGACTTATCCTCCGAGCTTCCTTTGGAAAAAAAATTCTTTTCTGCTCGCTCGCCCTGTTATTTTGAATTTTTTTCTTCCATTTCTGTTTTTTCCCAGAAAGACCTCACAGAATGGTTATTTTATTCTCGGAAAGGAAAGCGAGAAAGTCCGTGGTTTAGAGATTTTAAACTGAAAACCTGAGCATAGAATTTACGAATTTATAGCGCTGCCATCCGATTGCAAGGAATGCAGTTTTTCAAGTGTCCGTTTGGAAATTCCAGCGTTACCTCGAGTCGCTGAGTGATTGTTTATTATAGGCCAGGTATTTCCTTTGTTGATATCGGAATGAATTGAAAAGATAAAATATTTGAGTTTCAGCCAAGTCTCGAGGAGCATGCGATAAATATTTTCTGCTCCTAAATTCAAGAGTAAAGGTTCAATCTTGTCATACGAGATGTTGTGGAACATATTGCGATGATTAATAAGTAAGAGATTTTGCAATTTAATTTCTGGATTTTAATTGAGTACAACCTGTTTAAACGCTACTGCGCTAAAGACCGTTGCAGTAAATTAAAATTCTATGTGGACATTGCAAAATCTTTTCTTTATTTATTCAAGCGTAGAATTTTAGTTATTTTGAATGGTGAATTCATCTTTGACTTTTGTAATTTAGAATTTTAACTGTGTAAAACGCTTTTCAACACTACTGCTACATCATCAGGTTCACTGCAGATATTTACAAATATTATAACTCATTCGAATGCGGGATTACACATTAGAATCGCTGCTATGTAGAAGTGCTAGATTAGGTTTTACCAAAACTTATTCACAAACTCACCTATTGCTAAAAAAAGTTAATTACCTAGAACACCTATGCTCTTTTACTTCCAATTATTCCACTACATAATACCTGAAGATCACGCAGAAGCATTGAAATGCGTTGCACCCAATTATATGTCTAAGTGACATTGGAAAATATTTTTGCTTTATTAATTCTCGTAAGATGTTCCACCAGATATACTAAATTACTTTATTCCAATATATTAATGGATATTTTGACCTTATTTAGTTCCATATGCATTCTCGTCAAAATCAGGGGGGATTTATACCATTAATTAGAGTAACTACTTCTCTTCCTCCCTATAATTCGGAGCGACAGGGACTATACTTTTATATGAAAATCTCTTCATATTTTTCCGATTCCGGGCAAAAACATATAATAATTATATTGCCGTTTTCTTGCGATTATTAACGATTCCTTGCTTATAAGTATACTGCACTACGCAATTCGTGTATTTTTTTTTTTTTTGAAGAACATTGAATTAATAAAAATGTTGGATTAATTGTGGAAGAAACTAAAAAATGCGCCAAATAAATTGAATTGAAACGTTATAAATAATTGAGGCCGTTAAAAAAAAGTTTTTTTAACACTCACTAAATACTGCAACCCTAATGTTAGTTCGGGTGTCTGACCTCACCCCAGACTCTGCCAATGGGGCTCAGGTTTCGCAGATTTTTGGTATGGCGGGCCAATTATTTTCCCCAAGTCACGTAGCACTTCGAAGATTTATCTTACGTACTTCCCCGCAAGCTGCTTCAATAGGCGTGTAGCCAATTGCGGGTTTATTCAGACAACAGCCATTAGCAATTAAAAAAAGATAATTCACTAATGAAGTTCTGCCTAGCATTTATTAACCCTTTGAGTATCAACCGATTTTCTAGGTACTATGTTAGAAGTACCGAGGCATTTTGGCTGATTTTGCAGCAGGCTAGGAAAAAAAATTCGGTCTCAAAAACCACTACAGGTATGTATTCAAAAACTTTAGGAAATCTGTATTAAGTCTACGTGCTTCCGCCTTTTTAATGTCTTATTTGACGAATATTTGGGAATATGAGTTAGTTTTCATAATTTAAAGAAAATATTTAATGTTAAATAAAATGAATATTGACTATTGAATGATTAGTTAATTATCAGCATCTAAGAGAGATATTGCAGGAGTGCTATCACGCTCCTGGCACTTTTCGCGAGAGATCGGCACTCCAAGGGCTAAAGTGACTTAATAAAGCCCCATATTGTTCGGGGGGGAAATGAATTCCCTTATCTATTCGTTCCGCAAATTATCCCTCTAAGTTTATCGTTTCTCTCGGGCCTGGAAATAGAGTGGGTTTTTTAAGATGATGTTGTCCGTGTCGCTCTCAAAAGATACCTATTTTCAATTTGCTCAAGCAATCTATTGTAAGCATAGCGCGCAGCCTCTGAATCTGTAGCGGCTACCAACCTAATTCGTTTAGCACCTGTGTAACGCTTTTTTGTACGATCGTAGCAGTTCTTGACGAATCGCGCTGCTTTCCTTTGTATTTTTATCAAGTTAACGGATTAGGTCTTTCTGAAAAATTGTTGTTTAGGGGCGTCCAAAGGCTTCAAAACATGTGAACCCGAGACCTTTCGATCAGAAGCCGAAGGTTTTATTCACTGGGCCACCAGGATTCGTCTTACTATTTATTGCTGCATTTCTCGCAGTGAGGTCATTCATAATCCATATGCGGCAAGCTTAACGTCTGAAAAGTTTGAGTTAATTCCGAGACCGTTACGTGACACTGCCCATACTCATGGTTATTTGAGGTCAAATACGTATGAAAGCATCATGTAAGCATGTTTTCAAGATCACTCACTCTTTGTGTTTCGCGCCGATATTTTATATCTCCAGTAATTAAATTACGCGTCCTTAGATGCGCTTGAGTGATTTGGGACCAAGTGACTCGTAATACTGGCGCTCCCACTCGTTCCAACTGGCATTACGAGACAGGAAGAGGGTGCATTCTCTACAGTCTACATTTGGAGGATGATGTCAGACGATTCCAGGAACGCAAATGGCCTAGAATCGGCCACCGCTTACTCGCAACTACCGTTCGCTGGTGACTTCCAATACGAAGACAACATGCGATTCAACATCTGGTCGCTGGAGGACTTTTCCGTGACTTTTGAGAAGAAAAACATATTGAATTTACCGTCGAATCATATCCAGTAAAAACTCTGTTCACGGCCAACTCAGGCTCGGGGACAATGTTTGATTACCTTGTAGAGGGACATTTTTTTGTACAAGGATTTGATCTTCTTGTACGTGGAACCTCTTATAATTACCGTCATGACCGGGAAATTTTATAAGTAGTGAGTTTTAAGTTTTTTAAGCATTTTAGAAGAGTCATATGATCAACATTAGAACCCTGTCAACTCGAATCTCGATATCTGGGCACTCCGGGGAAAATCGAAAAGCCTGAAACATTTTTTCCTCACACCCATTACGAATTTTTGAGGGGGCTCGGGCCCCCTCAGGCCCCATGGAGTCGGCGCCACTGCTTTGATACACGGATGCCACAGGTACGAGTTTTCTGACCAGATGAGGAAAGTGTGACCATGTTTAAATATTTCTTGGAGTGTAGGTCAACGTATGTTATGCAAAAAAGTGAAAAAATAAATAAATATGTACAAAGCTAAGCCCTGATGAAGGTTTTAAATAAACAGAAATGTTGGCTATAACTTTTTTGCATAACATACGTTGACTCACACTCCAAGAAATATTTAAATATGTATTAAACTAGGTCAAGATAAGGAGAAAAAATAATTATCTAAGTGTGAACGCGATGATAGAAACGTGTAGGTATTTTTAAAAAGAATTTTCAGTCTATGTAAGCAACTCCATAAGATTTTTGTTATACTAATTTATTCTTATTTTGCCTGATTATCATAAGTCAACAATCCTAAGATTAGTTTGGCGTAGCTCCACATTCCACTCTCCTATCATATTTCTTGTGAAAGGTGAAAAAAGATATTTATTTTATATTGTCCATAATTTTACTTTGTTCTTGTAAATTGTAAGTTATTGTTACATATAGGTTTATTAAGGATAATCTTTCAGAAAATTATATATACTTTCTTTTTTTCTAGGCTGCCTTGAATTTAATTTTTTTAAGGATGGTAGCTTTAACACTGGCTTTTTTTGTGACCATTGAAGACACCTAAAGCTCTCCTCTTTATTTTGTGTTGTTAAAAAAAGTGTACATTTAAGTTGGAGTAATAAATTCATGCATTCATTCATTCTTATCCGCTAGCCTTATCATAGTATTTCCTTTCAAAGACATCCTTTACGACCTATCTTACGTAACTCATTCGGGGCCATCCCTTGCCTTTCTTCTATTCCAACTGTCCTTCTACGATTGTTTTCATCAGGCCACCATGCCTCATGATGTGGCCAACTAAGCTGTCCCTTCTTATCCGTACGGTTTTTAGAAGACGTCTTTCAAATAAAAAATAAAACTGTTTTTGGTAACTTCTAACAAATCTGAGGGGCACCTCTCACTTGAGGGCACATTTTTCTGGGCGGCTTTGGTTCGTAAAAGGATAGTTTCACCGTAAATTCAGAGATTGAAAGCTATTTTTTGAGGAAAGTCATCTTGTCCTTTCGCTCCACTTTCAAATGCAGAAACGTATAATTTTCGATGTTTTTTTCCTCCAAGGAACCATATATTCCACAAATAAATTCGTAATGCGTAGATACCGCTGCAGCACTTTAATTTCATAATCAGTGTATTCAGTTAGTACAAATGAGTCGCATCAATTCTAGTCACTGAAACTAAGTCCACATTCCGCTCAAATAATGAAGTTGAATAATGCCGAGAAAAAAATTGAGTTGCCACTTTAGAAGAGATTTAATGCTACTCCAACGAGAAATTTACGTTTTTGAGGAACCAATTTTTAAATTTTTATTCACAAAAATGTCGTTGAAGAATATGCAGTTCATTGGCAACTAAAACAGAAGACGAAAGCTGTATCATGAATGGTTCACATCTCAGGCTATTTTTATATCAAAGGATATTGTATCTTCAGTATCAATGCGTTTGAAGTATAGTGTCATCGGCTCGTTCTCTCAAGGCTGTTTACAAGATAAATTAACAGGTACAAGTTAATGTCTGATTGCATGAACGGTTTTGGTGGACTGGAACGGAACAAATACGAATGTATGAACTAAATTAGATCATTTTCTATATTCTGTATATATGCATCTGAACAAGTTGGGTGGTTACACGGCGCATTTTTGTGTTCATTCACGCGTTCATATGTTAACGGTAACATTACAATAAGGATAACACGATACAATAACTCGCAAGTGATAATGTATCGCAGTGGCGTAACTGTAGGGGGGTATGAGGGGGATTGATCCCCCCCAAAGCCTCAGAGAAATAAACAAATATTTAAAACTCTTGTCTAGTTTTTAAATATAATAACTGCATCTTTTCAAAGCAAAATTTTAAGTGCCAAAATGAAGTAAAATGTATTTCCAGGAATGTAATTTTTCAAATATTTTCCCGCACCCTTCCTTACCTACCCTTCCCTCATGGCGCAAATGACCTCAGCTGTCGGTCGCCTCCTCCAAATACCCTACCATACCAATAGGAATATGCTTTGGAGGGCCCCGTTGCTCGGAGGAGGGTATAGGCCCCCTTGGCCCTCCCATGCCCTCCAAAGCATATTCCTATTAGTATGGTAGGGTATTTGGAGGAGGCGACCGACAGCTGAGGTCATTTGCGCCATGAGGGAAGGGTAGGTAAGGAAGGGTGGAGAGAAACCTGGCGTCGGCATTAGCCTGCTCTTAACAAAAGGCGCCAAGGGGACCACGGCTTAACGTCCCATCCGACGGACGGAGAGTTGCGCTTGAAATGTTCCCCACACAACATTCAAGCAGGGATCGGGCAGTCTCTGAAAATTCTCCGCCACTGCCGGGATTTGAACCCGAGCCCACCGGGTGGGAAGCCAACACTCTAGCAACCACACCAACCTGATCCCCCATATTCCTATTTACGCCACTGATGTATCGTGTAACCAGGCCTTAAAATACAACGAATCAAGCGAGATAGATAAGTAGGCTTAGAGATAAGCCTACGATTGTTTTACCTTGACCTTGTAAGTTGGTTTGACGCCTGTTTTATTAAATGTCCAATGATGCGATGATTTTTTATGAACATGCTTTCATAGAATTAGAGAAACTGATGATATGTACAGTTTAAAATATTATTAAATTTAATATTAAAGACGTTAGGTAGCTATATTAAAATTAGAAAAAGCATGGGTTGCAAATTATCCGATCCATCACATCGTATTCATATATTTATACCAGCCGGCTCAAGGTGGCATTATGTTTTTCATAACTGCGTTGCATGGTGCATACTTGTAAATCGTAACCAAGTATTCATTCTTATTGTGGGAAAAAGTCATGCGCAAAATAAGTCATCCAAAATTTACTGCGAAGAAGTATTACCTTTTATCAATCAGTCCCCAAGGACTACCATATTTTTTGGCAGTTTATGAGCATGGTAAATTCATGTATCTTGCACCCGCGACCAATTCCTGTCCCTATTGTGTCACGCACGAATATTACTAAAGAGGATCATCAAGTCTGCCTCTAAATGTGTTGTCACACACCGTGTATTTAAATGGGTTTACAGAAATCGCCACTCGCGTCGCTGACGGACAAATTGATCTGAGTTTCACGGGGAAATAAGGTATAATTGGGGTGTCAACCAAAATTTACAATCATGATGATTTTATTTATCAAATTCATAACTTTTCAATGCAATTACTCGGAATTGCAAACATTAAATAGCAAAATGTGGAAAAAAAGTGGATCGCATTGCACTCATCACCGCGCCGCGGACATTTTTGAAAGCCGATTAAAATGCGACCGAAGTGGCAACATAAATCAGCCTTCAATGTGATGGAATTGGGCCTCCTCCATGCAATTCCCTTGATGACACGATAATTCCTCCGTAAAAATCTTCCAAAAAGAATGCGTGATAACGCGGGACCTGGGTCATGAGCCCCATTCAACGAACGCGGATGTAGGCACTACACGGATATGATGCCGCAGTCAAAAGCAAGCTGGAGGAGAGAGAGATATAAAGATAGAGGTAGGAAGAAGAGGTATTGGGCCAGTAAAAAAAAGTAAGGATAGGAGTTGGATAAATAGAGTTACGAGCGGGAAGTGCGAGGTTGATGTAACAGCAAAGAAATCGCCCGTCTTCGGGAGCCAACATTCATCTTCGCGGAGGGGAGAACCGCTTTAAGCCGGGCGCAGGAGAATAGGACGCTTAAAAGCAACGCAAAAACACAACGGGCATCGGGACACAGAGGCTTTGGATTTCCAAACCTCCATTTTATCTCGATCCACCTCTCAGGGTAGTTTGCTCACAAGCTATTTAAGTCTAGTCTCTCTCACAAAGATAGGCCGGCGTTCTGTGCGTCTTCCTTTCCGCCATGATCAATCGGGAGGTTCCGTAATTGCCTCCGGAGCGTATGTTTGTTCTGTGCTTTCTTCCTTTCTTTGGCGCCAATGTTTTTCCCGCGCTGCCGAGAGGAAGCGCGTTCTCAGCATTCCTGCCAGGAGAGCAAAAACTATCTCCAAATGACATCGTTTCAGCGGGTGTTGATGAAGACTTTTTCGGGTCGTCCTCATACCCTTCGAATAAATCACGCAATCTTTCTTGTGGGGAAGGTAATCCGGTCACGTAACCGAAAAGATTGGACGTCCACAGCCTACCGTTTTTGAAGGGTAGTAAATCATACAATCATTCGACATGTTCGCCGATTTTATCTTAATTTAATATTATTAACTCAATCGTCAGCCCAAAGGTTTATGTGTTAATTTCACTTTTTCAATTACAATTTCACTCATGCTTTTTAAGAAAAGTATAAATTCATTATAATCCACTAGTTAGAAGATGAAAAGACCACGACACACATTTTTATAGACAGCAAAAAGTTAAGAAGTGTCCGCTGCGGATAGATGGATCGCAATTTCGAGATACCAATTCGATATGAATACTTAAAGTGATTTCAAAGAATGAGATAAAGGAAGAAAAAGAAAAACAAAACCAGTTAAATCAAAATAGACACTCAGTATACTTGTAAGACAATATCTTCGGCTAAATCTATGTCGTATAAAAACAAAACCCGATAGTATAAAACAATAATTTCCTCGATATTACTTTGAGTTTTCGAAAAGATGAGGACGTTCTCAATAATCCTGCCGGTGTTACATAAACTTTCTCCATATCACATCGTGTCAGCAGCTGCTGATTAAGACTTTTTCGGGCCGTCCTCGTAACCATCGAATAAATCACGCTATCTTTCTTGCATTTCGTCCCTGTTGCGTGGAAGGTAATCCATTCACGTACCCGAAAAGATAGGATCTTCTTAGCCTACCTTCTGGAGGGTAATAAATCATGCAATCGTTCGATATGTAAGCCAATTTTAGTTTAGTTCAAAAGCATTCACTCATTCAGTAATTATGGCCAATTACTGGCTTGAATACGTGATGGTAGGGCTTACCCATAATAAACCAAAGGCGTATGAATTACACACATCATTCAATGATAATTTCACTCATATTTCTGAATAAAAGGAAAAATATGTAGAATCCACGATTTAGAAGATAAACCGACTTGGGCATCTAATCTACCGGACAGCAAATGATAATATTTAATCACTGTAAAGAAATAGGCAATGTTTAGGGATATTAATCCAATGGAAATAACATTTCTTAGAAGTGATTTTTAAGGAATCCGATCTCTGAGGAAATTCAGAAATGCGAAAAGCAGAAAAATGTAATACAGAAAATCAATGATTTGACAGAGTATGAAGCATTAAAAAATTGCACAGTCTAACAGCAATATTTATATTGAAGTATTATAATATGAAATGCACACTCTTCATAATCTCACTTACTGTTATCCTGAAGAAAAAGTTGGTGTAGCCTTAATTAACTTCCCTAATACGAATGTTTCGACTGGTCCGTGAGGTTCAGAATATCCAAGTTCAAACAAGGTGGTGTGGAAACGTGGACGCAGAGGAAGAGGAAAGATAAAAGACCGGAAGCGTTACCATTACCAGTCAGAAAACCTTCTGCTTACTATTTTGTAGATATTTAGGTGCGATACTACTTAGGTCATCCCAAGTGATCCAGAGAAATATTTTAGTGATACAGATACTTGTTCTGAATACTGAATTCTGAATATCTTCACTGATAGATGTGGATGAATTCTGTTATTTGGGAAGCAAGATATCTAGTGACGGGAGAAGCAAGAAAAGTTATCAGCAGAATAGCCCAGGCGAAGAGAGCATTCCACCAAAAGAGAGACCTGCTTACAGCGGGAAACTTAAATATGGAAGTAAAGAAACAATTTATAAGAACCTACATCTGGAGTATATATCTATACGGAAGTGAAGTATGGACAATGACCGCAGCGGAGAAAGCAAGTCTTTGAAATGTGGTGCTACAGAAGAATGATGAAAATCAAATGGATCTACCGAGTTAGTAACGAGGAAGTCCTAAGAAGGGTTGGAGAGAAGAGAAGCCTCATGAAAACCTTAATAAGAAGACGGAACAACCTTATAGGCCACATCTTGGGACATGATAGCCTGATGAAGACAATCGTCGAAGGACAAGTGGAAGGCAAGAATGGAAAAGGAAGACCTCGAACAAAATATATGGAACAAGTAAAGAGAGATGTGAAAGAGAAGAAATACGTAGGAGTGAAAAGATTAGCTGATAGGAGAACTGAGTGGAGAGCTGCGTCAAACCAATCCTAGGATTGTTGACCAGTGATGATGATGATGATGATGAGAGACTTGTTCCTTCGGAATGACCGGTAGCCTTATTTTTACACTGAGTAGTAACGAGACCATAATATAGTATTGTTCAATTTCTATGAGTGGCCGTGATAGAAATGATTAATCTTCAGGACAAGCATATTTTTTTAGAAGTTAGAATAATCTATATAATGTCATTCCTGTTTACGTTTATCATCATCATTATTAGTCAACGTTCCTTACATAGGTTTGACGCAGTTCTCCATTCCTCTCTCCTATCCGCTATCCTTTTCATAGCGACGTATTTCTTCTCTTTTACTTCCTTTATAACCTGTCCTATGTAACTCATTCGGGGCCGTCCCTTGCCCTTATTTCCTTCCACTTGTCCTTCAACGATTGTTTTCATCAGGCCACCACGCCGCATAATGTAGCCAACTAACCTGTCACTTCTTCTCCGTACGACTTATTTTTTCTCTATTATGTCATCAGGCCATTATGTTTCATAATGAGGCCAACTAACTTGTCCCGTCATTTGCTCAAGGATTTTTAGAAAACAATATCATTATCAACGATAAATGGATATCATAGCCTATTTTAGTATTAGCCTCCCTCCACCTGGTAAGAAATCAATTTGCCATCATTTTTCTATTTCGTATTCTAGAATATCATGATAAATGCATAAATTTGTTTTCTCTTGTACCCCTCAGAGTCCCAATATTTTCATCTCGAAGCACTTCTCTGCTCAAAATTCCATTTTTAAGGAACATTTTTAAGTTTTTCGATTTAGATGGAAGATATAACGGGTATGATATTTGCATTTAATATGCACACAGTTGGCGTACACACTGAATTTCCGTTTTCGCAGCCGTCTGTGGGCTTATTTCGACCGGCTTCGAAAATAAACCAATGAGTAGTTTAGTTGGTGCGAAGGCTTCCGCGGTGCGCTGGTAATGTAGGCTGCATTTTTCGGGTTTCACCGCGTCGTCGTTGCGTTGGGGACAACAGTTTCTCCTGCATTCCAGCAGGCGTCTTCAGGTCGAAGTGATTATGCCGTGTTTTGGCCGCCGTTATATAGGCCGCCCTGTGGTAGGTTCTCCCTGATTGGTCGCCTTGCGACCAATAGCATAGTGGTATGGGGCGAAGAGTCTCTTCCACGTACTGTGGAGTTAGTAGCTGTCCTCTCGATTGAAGTTATGAGGATGTTTGGATATTTCAATCGCCTCTCGGATGATTCTCGGAAAATAACGGGATTCTCTGGCGATAACTTTTGTTTCTTCACTTTCACTTTCAACTTTTGTTTCGAGTAGTTTAGTTATTGCAAGCTTCAATAACATATTTGTATCAATTTGAAACAAAAAGGAGTGTGAGTTTTCTTCAAGAGCCTCATATTCTCATAACTGTAGAGTTTAGCCGTATGGCTACAATTGGCGGTGATGGGTCAACAGTTACGGAAAAGTTTACCATTGATCAGGGTCGTAAAACGAGAGATTCGAGGCAAAAGTAGCTCATGCATGTATTGCCCACTTTTCCTTCACCTCGGATATTCAAAGCGAAATGAGGTTAGAGGTTAACGAGCAGAACTCTCTTAAAAAGAGTACGAAAGAAATTTGCAAAAAGATTTTAAACATCCATACCCAACAGTTATTTAAAAAAACAGGAAATTTAAGATTAAATTATTATCATTATATTTTTTTAAATAGAGTAATAAATTTATTAGTTTTTTTGAAGCTGCAAAAATATATTTGTGACAATGCGACATGAAAGAGGAGTGTGATTTTTCTTCATGATATGCTCCGAATTGGATGAAAAAAAATTTAATCTGCTTTTCCACAGAATTTTTATTAAATCATTACCATGGTTTCGATAGTCAACGTCATATTCCACCATTCCACGTAGAAAAAATGGAATTATTTTAATAAATATTCTGTGGAAAAAAGTAAAATTTTATTCATCCAAAATTTTCAGCAAAAATATCGCCGGAAAACACAAACTGCTCAGAATTGTCGGTTGTAGCCATATGGCTAAGGTGGACGGAAATGGGTTAATGATGTGAGGGAAATTTGAATGGGTTTTAAGCAAAAATGCACGAAAATATCTTAACTGGCAAAATACCTTTTAAATTAACCAGTTCTCACATCCGAAACTCGACCCGGTTAACGAGTATTTAATGAATTTTCTCCGTCTCAGCGCACTATTCCCGTTAATCCCACCTTAAGAGGACGGTAAGTGAGACCTTTACCCGTTAGGGATGCGAGTAAGAATTCAGTTTTTGCGCGCGAGAACATTTGAAGCTATCCGTGATGATCATTACGGTGGACATAATTAAACAAAAAAGAAACGAATAGCCGAAGGTCGTTATCTCGTACGGACTAGATCTCTCCACTGATTCTCGTTGGAAGTTGGTTGCATCCGTGTCTTGGAAATGGTGAGTCGTAATCTTTGCGACTTTGCTTTATAGGCAGGGGCGGTCGGGGGTGAATGGCGGCCCTCAGCTGGGGCTCATGATTGAGCCCTACTTACGGAGAGATTCATGCCTTCCCCCTACGGAAAATGTTAGGAAGTTGCATGCCCGGAAATGGATTTTGGCGCAATTCTGTCTCTTAAAAAGTAGGTAAAAGTTAATAAAAATAGCCATTTTGTCAGAAAAAATGCTGTAAAAGATGAGAATTTCTTTGCTTTTCAAATTTTGTAACATCAATCTAAAAAAAAAACTGAATAATACTTTCAAAAAAGAACCAGGTTCTCTTCATTCTTCGAAATCGTTTATTTTATTTATTTTTACTTGACTTTTTACACTGAGTACGTTGTAAATCAAGCAAATTAATGAAAACTTAGATTTTATAATTGAAAAATAACCTTTGGTTAAAGTAATCAGAGTCTTTCTTTATAACACCTATCAGATACGCTTCACCATAGACGCGAGCGATGTGGGAATCCCATAAAGCTCGGGGAACTGCAATAAAATATTGAAAACCCCAACTATATAATTGTGAATGACCACCAATGCAAGATGAAGAGTCGGTCACAAAGGACCAGCGTAAAAAAAGTTATCATATTTTAACAAGACGATTGATAATGGGAATAGACTCCCTATAGAACTGTTTCAGCCTTTTCCTAGAAAATTAAAGATTTTTAAGAATAGGTGAAAAAAAATTATTTCGAAAAACTAATTTCAAGGTTAATTTTAAAATTTCGATTTGACTAATTTAGTTTTATTTTGGTGATGTATCTTTCATTAGTTTACCGCCTAGCAAATAGCCAACTTGTTACAATTTGTATGATGATAATAGTAACCTCACGTGCTTTCGTTACCAACACGCTTCAACAATGGGCTTCACTGTTGGTACATCACTGTGTGTCATACAATATTTCATGATTCTTTTCCTGTTATGATCCTGTGAATATTTCCTTATTTTATTGGATTTTGGACCGTTTTTGAAATCTCTTTTGGACAAGTAAACATGATATCGAGTTCATTCGATGACGAAACAGCGATAATTTGCCAAATTTATCCAACGGAGGAGACTTCAGTTGGTAATTTCCGCTTTAATGACTTCCACGGGGTATTTAAGGAGGAATCTGCATTACTTCAGTAGGTGGTAAGGGAGGCAATTTAAAGCATTTTTTGCTTACAATCATGAGGTCGCTAACCCTTAGTTACTGAGCTATGGAAACGCAAATATTTTGTTGGATCCACTATGCAGTTACCTTAAAAACGATTTTCTTGACATCTAGCCTTATCGACATTTTATTTAACACTCTGGATTTTTAAGGACATTAAATAATTAAGGTTGGACGAAAATGTGCGATGGTGACTGTCTGAAACAATCTCAAAATGGGGTTGCGCACAATCTCATAGTTGATACTCGCTCATTGCGCCCGTTTAATAAAGCTCAAGGATTTAAGGGATTCTCAAAGAGAGTTCGCGAAATCTCACGGTAGACCCGTGTAGGGCATATGTTATGTTATTTAATCGTGGTTTATGACACGATTGGATCACTCAAATGTTTGGATTGGATTTTTGGATTGGACTCATATTGGATGTTTCAAAGCTATGATACCGATTAAAAATGGAGAAAAGCAACAGATTTAACGCATGGAATGAGAAGAGGTTGGTCGTATTCCAAAGTGAAGTCAAACACAGGGTTATCATATAAGAATGGTGCGGTTTCAGTAATTCATAAGAAGATAGGCGGGCTAGGGTGGCACAGATTTTTTCAGACGCTGCCCGATCCCTGCTTGAGTGTCTTGAGGAGTGCACTTCCAAGTGTAACAATCCGTCCGTCGAGCGAGACGTTAATCCATGGTGTCCTTAGCGCCTTTCGTTAAGAGTAGGCTAACGTTGATGTCGGGTTTCTCCCTTGTTGAGCAAATACGCTATGTTAAAATTAATTTATACTTGTGCAAACGCTTTTGAAAATATAAATATATTTGCAAAAAAAAACTGTTTGAGACGACGAATTCGAAAATAAAAACCATAAACTGTAAGTATTTCTTGTTTCATTTAAACCACGTTCAAAACTGCTCCAATTTTTTATTTTAACCCTACGCTCGAGATGATCACAATCGAGATTAGACAATTTGTTAGTATGCGTAACATTTTTATGACCATATGGTGTGCATATGGGAATCCTCTTGCATGCTACATACTGGTGATTGATCACCCCCTGCCAAACACCCTATGGGGTGGCTCGCCTCTCATCACCAGTCTGGAGGGTAGATCTATGATGCCTATATTTTATTTTTACTCTGATTATTATATTATGAGGAACATCGTATCGGTTTTGTTAAAGCGAAATGACATTGATATTTCGACAGCTAGTCATATTTTTCCTCTGCTTGGACAGTTATTGCCATGAGACTCTGTTTAGAACATATTTGCTTGCTAACAACACTAAAAGTAATGTGGTGATCTTCACTTTTTTGTAAAATTCCCGTATACTCTGAGGAACCACCAACAATATAATTTGTTTAGCGTAAGACCGAAGTGGGGTGGTGGCCTTTAGAGTAGACGGTTCTCAGTTCACATCCGGGTGAAGCCCCTTTCGATACCGTGGTTACTTTCTGAATTCCGTACATCCAGAGATAGGCAAAGGTGGCATCGGATAAGGAACAGGTTTCGCATGCCGTGTCGCTTGAATATATCATGACTATGGCCTCAATACGGGGTGAACGCCGATCCCACTAGGTATACTGACCTTCAGGTAGCAGCGGCAGTTGATGTAATTCTGGACCGTGACCGTTGCATAAGGTCATCAGCGCCATCAAGGATTACGCTCTAAAGAGGTAGGTACACATAGCTACATTCGAAAGCCCTATGTATTCCATGTCTGATAAATATGAAAAATAAAATAAGAGAGATAGACTGTAAAACAGAATTCAGAATCGCGGGAATAGAAGGATCAACAACTTTGCTATTTCCACATAGTAATTTTTTGAGACTGATCATGGTTTCATTACAGAGTGATTTCTTGATACTGTTACTCTGTAAAAAAAACCATGGTCGGTCTCAATAAATTACTATGTGGAAATAACTAAGTTGTTGATCCTTCTATTCCTGCGATTATGGATTTCCACCAAGTTACGCCCGCTACTATTAATTACAATTCAGAATGCTTTTTCTTTTCTTCGATCGATAAGAGACTATAGCGATTTTTCATGATTTCAAAAAAGCATTTGATTAAGTGCCCCACATTAACTTATTAATAAAACTAAATATTTTCAGCCTAGATGAAACTTTAAGCAAGAAAAACGTAAGGCAGGGAAGGGAGTAGGACAGTTTATAGGACCAATAGGGAATACCAGAAATCTAGTCATTCACATGGTGAGATAAAAAAAATTCTGCAGAGAAGTGAGTCTAAACTTTATTAAGCTTAGTGGCTGATGGATTTACGAAAACATTCAAAATTGTTATTTTATTATATTATATTAAATTATTTTATTGCAGAGAACGCAACCTTCTCATGCCTTTGATCATTTAAAAAATTTAAGATTGCTTTCCTGACCTTACGACTGAGCATTTACTATCTGTCGGCTAGCGTAGCATTGAAGGAATAGATGCACAATGTGTTCAGCAAAATAAAGACGGTGATACAGCCCATTCAATAGCAAAATCGCCAATTAGCTTAGCTCCTACTGTAGTAAGGTAGACTCTAGAATAGATAGATTCAAAATATCGTTTTTTCCACGATCAATACGAGACAATAACGGCAGCGTTTGAACTCTCAAATAGGTCAGTTCACTTGTAGTGTAGCCTACTAACTTTTTTATTCTTTGATGCATATATCTGAATTTTCCTGGTATTTCTAAGACCATATTTTTCATGTTCTAGCTTCATAAGTAGTTGGCAACGTCAGCCCCTAAATGGATAAGGAAGTTTCATTTTTAGTAGCATTTTTATGTCTGTGTGCTGTACGTGTGAGACTTCTCATGCATGCTAGTGATTTATGATCCCCTGCAAAACACCCTAGACTTTGCCCGTAGGGAATTAAGTAAATGTATTATGCCTACATGTAATTTTCACCCTTATTGTTATCGTATGAAGAACATCTTATCGGTTTTGTTAAGCCGAAAAGACTTTCTTATTTCAACAGTTAGGTAGTTACATTTTTCCTCTGCTTAGACATTTTTTGCCATGGGAAACTGTGTAAAACATTTTGAAAAGTTATTGTAGAAGGTTTGTACATTGAATAAATTATGCTTAACTTCATATGTACTGTTTATTCTATATCGCAATTCATTTTACAGTCACTACAGTTTTGAATATATTTTTAGGCACAAAATTTCTTTCATAGTTTTTTTAGTTAGTGATTATTTTTGGTTTCATGTTTTTTTTAAAGCTGGTCTAATTACAGGCTTATTGGCTTACAGTGTATCTAAATTTCCTGAATGAAAATAATAACAAGAATAAACATAAGTATGGAAGAATAAATATTATCATTTGCAATCATTGCTATTGTTAATGTTATTTTTATTTCTATTATTATTAACTTTATTATGTTATCATTATTATTATTATCGTTTGAGTTAGCCAATAAGAACCAAGGTAATGTAACCGGGGGCATAATCACGCATAGGGCAATGGTAAGATAAAATTGTTTATATTTCAAAATGCAGCCACTCTTACATGTTTGTTTCGCTGCGTCACTGTTGTTTAGCCCCACAAAATAGGAAAAATCATTTAGTGCCTTTAACACTCATCGGTATCTGATTGCGGGTCGTGTTCCATTTAAAAAATAAATTGTAAGAGAGAAAATTATTTTCCTGCTGCTATCCAGCCCTGAGCTCAGACTTGTGAGATAAGTGGTACGGAGGGTCCGAAGTGATGTAAAACTTCCTGGCCAATAAAATACGAGCTCTCATCCAATGCTCCTGTTTCTAAGCACTTAGCAAAACTACGATTGCTTTCGAGAAGCAAACCAGTTTGCGTCTAAGGTTTTTCACCGGAAGTAATTCACTATATACGAGTGAGGAGATAAAATGTTCCTTACGTATTAGCTTTGAGAAAATTCACTTGCCGCCATTTGTTCGTGGAAATAGATAAGACATTCTCGAAAAAAGAGCATATTACCTAGGAGCGTCCAGCGGATTTTTTATTCTCGCTCTCCAAGGGACGTCGAGATCTCTAGCTATTCATGTTCACCTTAGCTTTGTAGTCTGAATTTATCGCTTTTGCAAATAATCCTCGAAGAAGTGTGTGAAAATTTGTTCGCCCTAACACTTAGTTTCTAATGAAGCCGAGATCTCATTCAAAGCTGATCTTGATTTCATTGTTGAAATTGTAATTGCTACACATAAAATACAGGAGGTATAGATGGGACGAGTGCTGAGCGGGGAGGGGATATTGAAAACAATGTTAGAGGGTAGAATGTTGGGTAAACGAGGGAGAGGAAGGAAGAGAAAAGGATTTTTACATAGAATGAAAAGGAGTAGGCCGTATTGTGAATTGAAGAGGGAAGCTCTTGAAGGGAAGGTATTCGGCCAAAATACTTTACAAGTACTCCATGGAATCCTACCTTAATCGGTAGAATACGTAAATGATAATAACAAATAAAGCGGTCAAATATACAAAGGTAACAGCTAACTTAAAGCTTAGGAAACAGCTTCACAGACTGCTATAAATCGCACTTCATAGCAGCTTAGTTAACTTATAAATATGTCTGTTTATTACGCTTTTGTTGAGTGCAGTTTATATAATAATCTGAGGATGGTTATTTTCTATCAGTTGCAATGTAACAATGCAGGAAAACATTTTTTTCTATCGAAATAACCTGGGTTAACTTTATATTCCTTACATCATTAAACAGACATATCGATAATTCGAGATCAATTGGATCTTTAATAGTGCATTTGATTTTCCACTCGATGTCAGCACAGAACAGAGACACTCGTATCCCTTGGGAATAGAGTTTTTATGTATTCTTCTAACAATTAACTTTACCTAACTTTGTTGAGAAAAAAATCACTTGTATCCCTTGGGATCTCAACCCCTCATACGCAATTGCAGGATTCAACACACTACGGTATATCAGCTCATATAAATAAAATAAGAGAGATAGACTGTGGAACAAATAGATTCAGAATATATTTTTTCCCACGATCAATAAGAGACAATGACGGCACCACTTCAACTAACAAATAACTCAGTTCACTTATAGTGTAGCCTACTAACTTATGTATCCCTTAATGCATGTTTCTGAATTTTTCTTATTAATTCTAACAACATGTTTTTAGTAATCTAGCTTTATTGGTAACATAACCTTAATGAATAGTTCGCAAGTTTTGCCTTTGAATGAATGTGGTATAATTTGTTAGTAAGCGTAAAGTTTTTTGGACCGTGTGGTGTGCATGTGGGAATCCAATTGCATGGTGGTGACCCCATGCCAAACACCTTAGAGGTGGCTCGCAGGGTATTATGTAGATGTAGATATACAATGAAAACTGTTTTTCTTGGGTATACAGCCTTTTCAGCATTTTATTTAAGACTCTGGATTTTTAAGTTCGGACGAAAATGTGCGGTTATAATTGTCTGAAAAAAATTATCTCAAAATGGGTGAGTCTATGCAATTATATTGTTGATACTCGCTGAAAGCTCCCTATTAATTAAGCTCACAGATTGTGTTTCTCTATTTTTATATCAGTAAGCAACGCTTAATTTCAGTGAAGTTTTCTCGGGTTTCTCGGGTTCACTACAATGGTTCGCCGGAAAAAAAAGAAAAATTACAACGCTTAATTTGTTTTGTCACTACGCTTGTGATTTGTGAATTCCTTAGTACATTGAGCTCATCTGTGAATGAATCTTAAAACTCACCTTCTCGGTTGCTATATACACTATAATTATTCAAATGTCCATCCTGGCGACAGAAAGCTATTTTTTGTAGCTATTCCTAAAGTTTCGGAATAGCTAGTTGGCGTGAAAAAGGCACCATTCTACGGCCAATCAAGAGCTGGGAGAGCTCACAACAATGAATCCACGTTTTTGCCACTCCATTGTTGTCTACGGGAAAATTGGTAATTACTCGCTCGACCGCAAAGAGTTGGAGAAAAAAGAGGAAACAAAAGGAAAATAATGGTAGCGTGACCGCGGATGATAATTTACTGGTTTCTGAGCCGTTGGATCCGCGCACAAGTTTAACAGAGACTCTTGGGTGACAATTGGCACTAATGATCAGTGGCGTAGCCAGGGGGGGGGGATTCGGGGGGTCCGGACCCCCCCCCCCCCCCCCCGAAATATAAAAACACAATTATTGTCCGTCATAAAAGAAAACAAAATACAGAAGATTCCGTTTAATGGGTCCACCGGTTACTTGGGGCAGATCTTGAAGAACAGAACCCAATAGAGGAATATCCCAGAGTATTCTCCGCTTAATAGGGTGGTTTCCTATTATTTTTTTATTGCCTAAATCGAAAGATTATTAATCCTGGAGTACGTATTTCACACTTTTAGATTTTTAAATGAAGATATCTATTTTTCGCGATTAAACGAAAAGTGAAAAATTTCAAGCGCGCGAAAACGCGACGCGTAAGTATGAATGCCGGGAAATCGCTCCGTCTGGCTCCCGCTGCCGCCCTGTGAGGAGACCTTGAAGTGAGGCTTAGCGCTGATACGACGCAGGCTGCTAGCGGGTAGCTGAGTACCCTGCTGGCTGGTAGCGCTTGGCTTAAATAAGGATTATTAATACCTTATCAAACGAGGAAAACTTTCCGACATTAGCCAGTTTTAATAAGTGATTATTAAGACATGTTTCCCTGAGCTCTGCGCCTCATGCATGCATTGGTAACCTCAGACGATGTATAACTCCTATCTTCTCGTATAGAAACTAGGTCCCTGTGACGTCACGTGGAGTGGCATCGCATGGGCGCCAATCTGGCCCTTTTCAAATGAGGATAAAACTGGGCCATTGCCATTCGTCTAAACCGGTATTTCTAAAACGAAATAATTTGTATATTTTGAATGCAACGAATCGCAATCAATGCCTTTCGTTTTCTTTGATGAAGGAAACTACCCTATTGGGACAGCATGCCGCTTTATTGGGCCATGAGTCGGCGACATAGACTCTATACTCGCGACGAAATTAAAATTTTTTCTCTTCAGAATATTATTTTTTTTAATTTTCCTTCTTTGATTTACTGTTATTTTTCACATTTGTTCCTATTCTTGCCCTATTTTGAAAACTCTTGTTGTTATTGTATCCGCAAGAGGATAGGACTTTTCTTTAATAGGACTTAGTAAAAGACATTCATTCAGCGTCGCCCGTGGCTGTGAAAAATATTTTTAACAAAAATGTTATAATTATTAAAAATGATAATAAATTAACTCAACTCGCCGATTTATTAATCAAATTAATACTTTAATAAACTTGTGTTGCATTATAAACATTCTTTAGTCTTCTTTCTATCATTTCAACGCTTGTTTATGCCCATATAATGTTCAGCAAATTCCGCGAAGTATCGCCGGAAACCGCGAACTACCTTTCCTATGCCTTAAAGTGACCATAAATTTATCTTCAACAAGCTGACCCGGAAAACGTTTTGCCATGTACCTAAATTATTTTTAGGGAATATTTTGGTAGTCAAATAAAAAAAACTGATTTGTTGTAAGTGTGTGGGGAGCGCTATGAACGATAACGACCTATAAAAGTAAAAAAAACATAAAACATTCATTTTTTGAATGCATTGTGCTTTTATTATCTTCATCAATAAATTTCAAATTACATTCCTATAACAAATTACGAAGCATATGCAACTGCAGACGTAAACGATGCGATGGCATACCTGAAAAATCCAATAAATTAAAAAACTCAATCGGATTATTTAAAGCTTCAGTGGAATCGCAAACTGTATAAATAAAAGAGATGTCAAACTACTTAAATGACACTGACGGTCGTAAAGGAGACAGTAAGACAAAAACGCAAAAATTTCAGCACCGTTATGTATTTATTTTTTTCAAATTTCACCATAAATCACGTGGAAAACGAATTTTGATTGCTAGAATAAGAATGCGCATTTTTTCTTTCTAATGGTAAATGTCTCAATTTAATGTGACCATTATCACTAATTTAAATATGCAAAAGAAAAAAGTTCTGCATTCATTAAAACGAACTTTACAAGTATTTATTATGGAAAAGACTCAGGGCCCGGGCCTCATGGTCCCTGGAGAAGAATTAAAAATAATTGACAACAAATTCTCAGTCCCACTGAACATACCAAATTTCATAGGAATCGATCCGGCCGTTTCGGAGGAGTTTGGAAACAAAATACCGTGACATGAGAATTTATTATATATTAGAGATTAGATATACAGTGGAACTTGGTTATAACGGCATCGGCTGTCACGTCAACTCGGGTTTAACGTCACATTTTATACAGACCAGCCAAAATTGAACATTTTATGTTGTACGGAAACCCGTTTATATCGTCAACAAATATTGCGACGCTCGGGTATAGCGTCAAAAATTTTATGATTCTTAGGTTGCAAAAGAGTAGTGTGATTGTATTATGTCCCAAAGTTCATAGAAACCATGTGTAGAAACATCAAAAGCAAAAACAGGTCACAAGCTGGACGTTGAGCTGGTGACGAGATGCAACTCTTTTGTTTAATTGGTGTCGGGACATATTCCAATGTACGAGTAGATTTTAATAGACAGTGTTGTATATAGCAGAACATTTGCATTTTTACTTTGTCCTTTCACTCAGATTTAAGGCTGCTTTTTTTATAACGTCACTCGGATATAACGTTAAAAATCTTCTGGTCCCTTTGATGACGTTATAACCAAGTTCCACTGCATTCAACTCAATCACAGACAGTCATGAACTCCTTTCTTTTCTTAATTCCCGAGTACCCTCCCGCCCCACGCGCACCCACTCGCAGCTCCACGTACCAGTTCCCAGATTATCACTCATTCAACGCTCACTTTTTTCTGCCTCCCCTCAACTCTTAACCCCTTGTGCTGTAATGACGAGTCTAGCTCGTCATGAACTTTCGATGCCAAACCGCGCAATGACGAGTGTATCTCGTCATCGGATTTTCATAATTTTAACACTATTCTATTACTCTAGCTCGTGTAAATGTGTGAATAAATATGTCATGTGAATGCACAAAGTTTCTCCTTTTTCATTCTTCATAATGAATCGCTTTCACAAAGTTACAACTCAAACCATACATTTTAAATTAATTTAAACAAGATGAATAAAAATGGTATTGGTCAAGGCACGACGTTGCACTGTCCATGTTACACGAGCGCGTCGATGGAATTCCTGACGAGCATACCGTTCCAACCTCGACGATTAAGACCGACCATAGACTTCTTCCCAAGTCTCCCACAGCTTGGCAATGAATTGACCTTACCCATTCTTCCCGGATCCCAAGCCACCCACAGCGTATACCTTCCTTTTTCCTCATTCTACTGTAAGCTGATTATGAGTTACTGAGTTTCCAGAAGCAATAGGGTGGTTTCCTACTATTTTTTTACTGCCTAAATCGAAAGATTATTACTCCTGGAGTACGTATTTCACGCTTTTAGATTTTTATATGACGATATCTATTTTTTGCGATTAAATGAAAAGTGAAAATTTTCAAGCGCGCGAAAACGCGACGCGTAAGTAGGAATGATGGGAAAAAGTCCGTGCGACGCATTTCTGGTTCCCCCTTCCGCCTTGTGAGGTGACCTTGATCGAGGCTCTGAGCGCTGATAGGACGCAGGATGCTAGCGGGTAGCTGAGTACCTTGCTGGCTGGTAGCGCTTGGCTTAAAAAAGGTTTATTAATACCTTATCAAACGAAGAAAACTTTCCGACCTTAGCCAGTTTTAATAGGTGATTATTAAGACGTGTTTCCCTGAGCTCTGTGCCTCATGCATGCATTGGTAACCTCAGACGATGTATAACTCCTATCCTCTCGTGTAGAAACTAGGTCCCTGTGACGTCACGTGGAGTGGAATCGCATGGGCGCCAATCTGGCCTTTTTCAAATGAGGATAAAATTTGACCCTTGCCATTCGTCTAAACCGGTATTTCAAAAACCAAATAATTTGTGTATTATGAATACACTAATGGTGGGTAACGAATCGCAATCAATGCCTTTTGTTTTCTTTGATGAAGGAAACTACCCTATTGTGATTTATTAAGTCAACTTTTTTCGGGATAGATATCGTAGAACAGTATAGTGAAAATAAACGTAAAGATAACCTACTGTCGACTTTTCTCATTTCAATTTTTTTTAATCGTATTAGGAGGCAATATCAATACAAGTTTAGGCCAACTCATTTAATATATTACTCTGTGTCACTTCATTTCGCGGCCTAATTTTAGGCTATAAGATTTAGGCCTTATCTTTTCTTCCTCCCGCATTATTTATTATGCTAATTTTGAATGCAGTACTTTTTTCTTCCTTTAAATTATTCATCCTAATTGATCAACAGTTCTAATCCGAGTTTGGTTAGAATCAGCTCTCCTCTAAGTTCTAATACGTGATCCGTTCAAATTTTCGTATTTCTTCTCTTTTATATCGTTCAATACTTGTTCCATATATCGATGGCTTCGTTCTTACAATAATTATCTCAACAATAGCAACTTTTCAGGAGAGAAAAAAATGATTTATTTTTTAACTGTAAATTTTTTTAATTGAAATTAAAAACCAAAAATAATATAAAACTGAAAAAGAAGCATACATCCCCAAACAAAGAGTTGTTTTTTGCTTGAATTATATTGTTCATTAACAGTATTAACTCAGTATGGCCAATTTTTAGATGCGTGCTGTTCGAACTTAGCCATCGATATTTGATACGTGTCCTTCCTTTTCCATAGATGTAGGGTCCTGTCCTTCTCCTCCCACCCAGTCTAATGTATCCCACAGCTTGGCAGTGAATTGACCTCTCCCGTTCCTCTCATGCCACCCGCAGCGTGTATAACCTTCCTTTCCCTGCGTACTACAGCATCAGCTCCCACCGCCTTCCCAATCTCCCTGCCCGGCCAAGGAGGCAGTTGGAGGGACTTTTATCACGCCCACATTCGCAACGGTACCCCAACTGTCTCACGCGGCCACAGTTCTTCCATTGTTTCATTTTTCTCTCTTCCCTCTCCCCACCCTCCTTCCTCTTTCCGTGCACTTGACTTTCCCGGCAGAGGACATCGAAGCAGCGAAACCGTTGTTTTGTGCGAGCACACCACAAAATATCCTGTCTCTACTCAACTTCCCTTCCTCTAAATGTTGCGCGGGAGCCGGTCGCTCCTTTGCTGCGCGCGCGCGTGATCGCTCGACTCGACTGCACTTTTAAGTAGTTTCCTCCGCGAGGGTGCGCAAGGAATTTTTCTCTCAAGGATCTAAACATCTACATAATACCCCGCAAGCCGCCTAAAAGACGTGTGGCAGGGGGTCTTAGGACACCAGCCGTTTACAGCTAATAAAAAAAATGAAGTTCTCTAACGAGGTTGGGACTAGCGTTTGTTAAAGTCCTTTATGGTTCGGGGGAAAAACGAATTTTCTTTAAACACTGGATCACGCCCGAAACAACTAATTCGATCTTGATCATTTCGTTTGATGTGAGCAGCGTCACTACCGGCCTATGTCACCATCATCCCTCCTCTATGAAAGAATTTTCTCTGAGGCCGCTAAAATTGCAAAGGCTACCTCATCAACGATAATTTAATATTTCATGACAATAGATACATAATTTCTTGATGAAAGAGCTATTGCATATTGTGCATCAAGAAAACATATGATTTAGTTGATCTTTCTCGAAAATTTTAGTGAAACGGAGTGGTTCCAAGCGATGCTCCCCACAACTTTAATATGAGGGCATCTGTACAATTTTACTACTAATAATTCAAGAATATTTTCTAAGTAGATTATTTTCTTCTGCTTAAAGGTGTATTTTGTGTGTTTTTCGAATTAATGATAAATATGATTTTGTATAAACTGTTTTTTTTAGTGATCCGTCGATTTTTTTCAACTAGTCGATCTTTTGGTGCAAATTTCGATTTTGTTGAAAAACGGAGATTTTCATTTCCATCCACAATCGATTGCTCGAAAATCGATTTTTACCGAAATTTTTACGTCACTATAAATAGGATACCTGCCGTTTGCAAATGAACTGTTGACTGGTGCACTTTGAAATAGTCTTTTCCGCGATTTTCCCCAAGGAATTTTTCCTTCGCGGATATAAACATCTACTTATTACCCCGATGAAGGAAAGGATGAAGAGGTTGGATTGCAGACGCAACGTGATAATATTACTCTGCCGAGACTCGTGGTGCAAAATGCGCCACGTTCAGCTCTTAGCCCGATGATTCAAAGCCAATTACGGTGAGAGTACGAAGGAAACGGAAAAAAATATGAGTGTTGATATTTATGAATCCGGAATAATATATAAAAACAAATCATTGTCTTTAAAACAGTTTCATTGTTTTTCGATACGTTCTCCTCAATTATCTATACATATTTGCATACGTTTGAACCAATATAAATTGTAGTTTTTCCAACCTGATTGAGGTATGTGTAAAACATGCATTTTGAACGAAACAACAGCTTCTTCTGTCGTCAAAAATCGTTGGCTTATTCTTCACGGACGGAAACAAAAAAAATCATTGGGTTCCTAATCATGACTGTATGGCGGGTGATCCATCAATTCGATGTTTTTACCTTTTAAATATTCAGTTGCTAGGGCCGATGTGTAAAAGCCAACATTGTCATGGTGAAGGATTATTCTATGCCCCTGGTGGTTTTTTCTTATATCTTCAAAGACTTTTGGGAAAAAAATTGTTATGCTGTGTAAGCTCCGAATATGGTCATTTTCATAACAAAAATTTAAAATAATCCCCATTATAAAGGTATATAAGTTGCTTGTAGGTATTCATAAAATATTTTGTAGAGTCTTCGTTAAGCTTGTGAAACAAATACTTTCATTGGAGAGCCATCTTAAAGAGTATCGTGATTTCAATTTTTCAAGCTATTAGGGGGGTCGATCGCCGCCCGCTTTTATATACCTTGTATATTTAAAATAAGTCAACATAATATGATATGGTGCTGAAACAGCAAGAATTTCCCTATCTGTACTAGTTGAAGGCTCACACTAGAGATGAACTCAGGTAGACATGTATCTTCTACATCACCTGGTAATTCTCCCATTCTATCTATTAGCAAACAACATGAAAATGAGATCCTCAGTATTTGACTGCAGACGAATTTGCCCAGGGGACTCAATTATGTAATTATTAAAAACCGGCGTTTACAGTTAATTATTTGGCAATAGGAATCTGCAAATTGCTCTTCCATGTGCTGAAAACACAAAATATCTCGCTTGATTATTCCCATTTCGTGCTTGTACGTATTTTGTTGCAGTGAACAACGGTCGATTTGGTGGTTTGCCAGTCTCGGTGGCGATGAGGTAAAGTCGTCGCCTGCCAAACCGTAGGTCGCGGGTTCGAATACCGCCTGGGTAGGTGGTCCCTATTCAGGACATGGATGTTTATCTCGTGCTTCATTAATTAATTCCTTCGGTGTATAGGCCTTTATGTACTGTTTACGGGGAAGTTGGAAATAAATATTAAAAAATTTGAAAGAAATGCCTGAAGTGAAACGGCCCTTGATTAAAAAAAATAATTGGAGTGACGTCTTCATTATGAGATATTATGGGGGCCCTCTCACGTTTCTTCGTATTATTTCACCGTCCTTTGTGCCACCTGGTGCCACTATACGACTGAGTTCCTTGAAAGGTATGTTAATGGAATGAAACGTGGTAGCATCTGGCTTTTAGAGTGACTCGCGGGTTCGCATATGGCGTACCGTAAGCCTTTTTGTGTTATTTTCCAGGATCAGCAAGCATTCATTTAATACTTGGATTAATATATCATTTCTTAGTTAGGATTTGAAAGTACAGGCATCCCCCGAGTTACGTAAGAGATGCGTTCCGGCAGACTATGCGTAAGTCGAAATTTACGTAAGTCGAACCTTTGCGTTGGCGCTTCAGAGATTGCTGTATAACAAGTTGTATCGTACAGGAATGAGCGCAACCACATACGCCACCACATCCATCGCTAGAACTGCAAATTTTCACGTTGATTATTGACTTGGGATTTATAAGCGATTTTTCTACAGAAATTAATGAAATTTCCTTCGAGGAATGACAAAAATGGGTCACTTTGTTATTTTTAGCACGTAAAAAACTCTATAACTATTCGATATTTTTTCTACCATAGGTTGTACAAGCGAATATATACTTCTTCGCGCTCGCATTCGAAAATTAACGTAATCATTTGAAATACGGTTATCGCTTACGTAAGTACGGATTTACGTAAGTCGAGACATACGTAACTTGGGGGATGCCTGTAAAGCTAATTTTCAATCCACAGTTTAGTTCCTTTTCATCACTTTTTTTACTTGAATAACATGGTTTATTATCTATAGCTTCATTTTATAACTATACATAAACTGAAAAATGAAAAAGAAGAAACTTTTTGCTTTCACATGAGATGTTTATTCACAAATTTACACGACCATGGTTTCAGCGTAAAACGTCGTCATCAGGTATGCACTGCTGCACTTTTAAGTAGCACCTGATGATGACGTCTTACGGTGAAACCATGGCCGTGTAAATTTTTGAATAAACATTTCATGTGAAAGCAAAATGTTTCTTCTTTTTCATTTTTCATACTGCTTTCACAAAGTTACGCCTCGAATCATCAATTTTATACATAAACTGTAAAGGTATAGTGCATTGCATTATTGGTAAGCTTAGGAGTTGCAGAAATCATTCTGTTGGACTGTCTGAAAAAATCAACAATAAGTGAAATGGGTGAGGTTGCGTAATCGCATCGTTGATACTCCTTCAAAGCTCTCGTTCAATTAAGCTCAAAGATTAATTGTTTCATATCAATATAATCGTACTTTTTTGTCCAATCTTAGCTATTTAATTTACTTAAAAATCAAGAGTACTAAACAAAATGTAAACAAGGCTGGATATCCAAGAAAAACAGTTTTCATAGTGATTTTAAAAAAATGTTTGCGTTGCCATAGCTCAGAAACTAAGGAGTTGTGACCCCATGTTTATGGACAAAGAAGTGCTTAAAATTGTCTCCCCTAGCACCTCCTGAGGTATTGCAGATTTCTCCTGAAACTGTATGTCGTCTCTAAGGCGTGGACCACTTCTTTAAATGCAGATTCAATGTCGGCCATTTTTGCTCCACTTAATCTTGGAAATATTTTTCCCATTGTCATTGAGCGTTTCCAGGGCGACATTTGTTGCGCCTGATGTCATTTTTATCTCTAAAACGCCGCGTCGCTGGGTCGTAAACCTGGTGACTTTCATTCCAGCTCATTGTTCACACGAATGTAACAGGTACTAAAGGGGAAATTGTGGAGACGAGGAGGTATGCTGGTTTCAAACTCGGAATTCAGAATTAAGTGCCTCCCTGTCAGTCCTTTGCGGGCATTGGAAGAGGGAGGGAAAGAAGTGGATTGTACTGTTATGGAGAAACCGAGGTATACGGTCTTGCGCAACGACAAAAAGATGATGTTTTATTCATGCTGCGGCATTGAATCGTCTCATATTCAAGTTCCGTGCCCAAAATCCGTTCGAAGGACCAGTTTTGAAATCTTGACCCGCTTTTTTTAAAGTTATTTTCATGCCTGAAAAACGTTGACCTCCGCAGATATTTTTAAAAATTTCGTATTGTGTATTCGGAGAGTTTTATTTAGCAAAACTTCATCCATATACCCTGAATTTAGCCATCCCAGGCGATCGCCTGCATTTCAAGTAGCTTTCCACTGCCGCCAGTACATGGTCGACATGTTTTTGGTAAATCGGTTTTTAATGGAAATGATATTATCGACTTTTCAACAAAAATGGAAATTTGAACCAAAATATCGATTAATAGAAAAAATCTACGGTTCTCTTATTAAAAAGTTTGTGTCAAAAAAATTATTATTCATTCGAAAAACACTTAAAATAAACATTTGAGTTGTGGAAAAAAATCCACTTAGAATACGTACATGAATTATTGGTAGAAAAAAATTATAAATGCATGCAAATTAAAGTTTTGGCATCATCGATTGGCTCCATTCGGACTCGCTAAAATTATTAAGAAATTTCAACTGAATGAGATGCTTTCTTTATGATTGCCTTTAAAATTTTTCCGGGCTTATAGAAGTCCTACACATGGAACGGACGATGTTATCATGGGCCGGTTGTAGTGACGATGCTGAGATCAACCGAAATGATGAAAATCGAGTTTGGATCGAAACTCGAAGATCGTGACTCCATCTCGATTTCCTCTATGTATGATTACGACAACTCGATTTTCGATTTTAAAGGAAATCGACCTCTCCATTACTACAGTACAATTAGCCTTATTTCATCTTTCAAATGCATGTCTTACCACACATTCCCACACCTTTCAAATCTCGTTTTACACTGTAGTTCCATTTTTCAAATACCCTGCTTATTCTTTTTACCTTGTTGACATTTTACGTAAACAAAATTATCACAAATCCATCGTGGAATGGTCATCTGTGAGCTGGAGAAACTATTTTGGTTACGAACGAATTGCTTCATCTTTTACGAGTTAAGCCTAGTAATTAGGTTCCGTAAGCCTACTGTCCAACATTCGCATGCGTTACTGTGTTAAGGTAACATCGCTGAAGTGGAACTCGGGAATATGTAACCATGAGAGCTAACGCTGAATTTTAAACGATAGCAATTGTGGTGTCATTCTATTATTTTAAATTAGTAAATCCGCGACACGGATTAAATATATGTAGTACGTGCTACTTCCGCCGGGATGCAAATCCAACCGTATGGGTTTTGAGTCAATGACTGTGATGGTGTTGCCATTTTAAGTTTTCACGGCCTTGAAGCAAGGAGGTTGTAAATATCTGGAGAGGGCACCACTGGTTTCGAGCGTGGAGCGAAGTTTTGCCGGAATATAATATATATAATATAATATAATTTATTGTTCTCAGATTTTTACATCCAATGGAACATTTTTATATAAACAGTTTATAGCTCAGCTATCAATTTAACCAATATAATATCCATTTGTACCAATTAACAAAAAATGAGCTTATACAAAAACTTCAAGACAATCAAACACGACAGAAGAAAATAACCTGAACCAATCAACAAAAACCAACATACACAAAAACTTCAAGTCAATCAAATACAGCAGAAAACAACTTGAACCAATTAACGAAAATTTACACATACCAAAAATTTCAGTTCAGTCTAATACAATGGAGGAAAATAATTTCAAACAATCAACAGAAATGAACATTTACAAAACTTATAGCAGCAAGGGAATGGGGGTGCTTGGGTAGGAAAAGCCTCGCCCACTTTGACCAAAACATTGACAACCCCATAAGCGTCAATTCTTACCTACTTCGTGAAAATTTTGATGGCATGGTATAGTATTTGGAGGAGGCGACCGACAGCTGAGGTCATTTGCACCATGAGGGAAGGGTGTGGAAGGAAGGGTGGAGAGAAACCCGGCGTCGGCGTTAGCCTGCTCTTAACGAAAGGCGCCAAGGCTTGACGTCCCAACCGACGGACGGAGTGTTGCGCTTGAAATGTCCTCCACACATTCAAGCAGGGATCGGGCAGTCTCTCAAAATTCTCTGCCACTGCCGGGATTGGAACCCGAGCCCCCCGGGTGGGAAGCCACCACTCTAGCCACCACACCAACCCGATCCCCGAAAATTTTGATCATAACTCGTTGATACATTACAATAACCTATGGAACCTATGCTGTAAACCTTTCCTTCTTACTTCATTGGTAGGCTTCGCGAATTTATGACTCAAAAACCTTTTCCCAGAGAAAAATTATTATGAGTCACCACGTTTATGTTCTGCAACCAGTTCAGGTGAAAATGAAATTTTACTAGGGTAAACTAGTCATTTACCTGCACTTATACTGGTATTAAATTTTATTATAGCCAACGGAAATCTAAAAATTACAGTACAAAAGTATATTTTCAAGTATATCCCCATCTGTAAAGCGGCTAACAGACACAGATTTTATACATTAATGGAAGTTTCGCGAATGATGGGAAAAGATCCAATGACAATCACCAGGGAAATACTAACGATTATGGAAGCATTTTTCACTTACTGTAATTCATTTTCAGAAAAAAACTTAGCCACCTCAAAATATCATTCGGAGACTGGGTCCAAAAATTGTTAAACCAAGATGGCGAAACTTTGACCACACTAAAAACTCGGAAACAGCGCCTCCAGATATTCACGACTTCCCTGTCTTGAAGCGAGAAGCGGATTAAAGGTCGCGTGCCGACGACAGCGAGACAAGTGCACTCTGGGAATTGTCTCGCTGAAAGTGGAAAAGTGTCGAAGTCTGCGGATGACACGGGTGTCTTACTGCACTTTAAACGTCCTCTCTCCCTCTTTATCGGGATTCCCATCGCGTTCCGCGCGGCTGTTGTGCATCGCTCGGTGGTCGCCAGCCAGGAAATAAAGGACTCCACCGTCCCCCGGGTCCCGTTGAGGATTTCTCGTCACGTGCCACGCAACTGGATGACAACCTTTCGCCCGACCCAAACCACCACCTCGTGGGATGACTGATCTCTTGACGATATTTCACCGTCCCTCTCAAAAGGCCATTTTCCATGTAATTTATTGTATTTGTAGATACTCAGGTTTACATTAGCTCTCTCAGTAGGTTTTCGCAGGTTTTTCACGCCCCCCTTCTTGTGCGGGCGTTTTCCTGCAGTGGGTTTTTTCCAGTAAGTACGACAGTCAATATCCTTAGGGTTTTCCCACGTTCATTAACGTCTTTTTACACTTGGTCAATGGTAACTTTGTTAACTTATCATTTTATTTGTTGATTGAAAATGGAACTTCTATTTCTTTTTATGTAATTTCTCTGCATGTAATTTCATGAGCAACTTGACAATGTATTTAACTGCATATATTTCATGTTTGACGAGGGGTTAGATGGAAGATGGGACTTTCTATTCCCAATCTCGCCCAATAAAGACGTTTATTATTATTATTAAAAGGCAGGTTTAGCCGCGAAAAACGATTTTAAGTCACCTGAAAGTGGACTAAGCAGTACGGATACTAGGATGATAATTGCGTTAACAAAGGAGGCGTTCATGAGCAGGAAGGAACTTATGAGGGGATCGTTATGTAAGAGTTTAAAGAAAATTGTGCGAAAAATCCACAGAGAAAAAATCCTTCTCATTTTAAGTTTATTTTTTGTGACTCATGCTAGCCTAAGGTTTTTTTCCAAATAAATTGGCTTCTGCTATGAGCCCTTTTCCTATATTGCCTATAAATTTGTTATGAATTTTATGAGCTAGAATTATCTATTTAATTTACATGAAAGCGATACTGACCCAATGGGAGAGTTATTTAGCTAAAGGAAGATTTTTTAGGGATATGGCTGTGGAGAAGAATAGAGAAGGTGAAGTAGATGCAGAGGAGGAGGAACGACGAAGTACTGGACATGGTGGGTGAGGAGAGGCACCATGTAGATGAGAACTGGAGGAAACAAAAGGTATGGATAGAGGGTGTTCTTAGCGGAGAAGGGGTATTGAAAACAGTGTTAGAGGATTGAATGTTTGGTAAACGAGGGAGAGGAAGGTAGAGAATAGGATTTTTAGATAGATTGAAAGGAAGTAGGCCTTATTATGAATTGAAGAGGGAAGTCCATGAAGGGGTTAGACTGCCAGAATACTGCGGAAGTACTCCATGGAAGCCTACCTTAACCGTTGGAGTACTTAAATAATAATAAATACATTTTAATGAATTCCATGGCTTATGATTATCTATTTCATTAATATAAAAGCGTCTCTAGCTGGATTGTAGAGTTATTTTGCTAAAGAAAGATATATAGTTTACATTACACATTTAATTAATATAAAAGTGGTTCTGGCTGGATTGTGGAGTAATTTCGCTAAAGAAAGATTTATAGTTTATATTACACAGTAGTTTGTGCTTCCTACTTTTCATTTAAACTTAGTCTGACTAATTTATGGAGCATAATAATTAATTCATTCTCGTTATATCAAAGTTTTAACCAACGACCACCTGTATTGCGGCATGTGGAGGCATTAGCTCTCCGCCTGAGGAGTTAATTGAAGACGGAAATTAGACATATTCGCGTAGATGAAGTTTTCCCTTCTTTTTTTATAAGCAGCGAGTTAGCTCGAGGCGACGAGCGCGTAAAATTTACGACATGAGTCAGCCTCATAATCACTCACACTCTCTAATTGCATAATATAATTTTGACAGGGTTTTTCACACATCTGTCCGGGATATTTAAGCGTTCACCACTTCCAGCACGGGAGAGAATCCCAGTAGGCAATTTCATTCATTCCTTCGCAGACTTAGGCATGAGATATCAGACTTTATCTCCCCGAGCAACTATTCTGTATCGAGAATTAATGTTTTTCCCTCCCTCAACGACGTAATGTGAGAGGCAATATCGATTTTTCAAGCCGCCCGCGAGAGAGCGGTTGGTGGCCTTTTTAGTTAACTGCATATCGTTCTTTTTTATCTTCTTCTTGGCAGGTCCCTTTTGCTCTCTGGAGGAAGGATAATTTCCTGTCTTACGCCCGACCACTTCCGCAAGTTTCTTGCCGCGTGGGGAACGTAACTATACGATCGCGAAGAAGATAAAGCCCTCCGCGAATAATTCGTAACGCGGGGTCTTGATGAATAGATTTCCCGTAGGATGCGAATGCCAAGGGCATGGTTAAAGTGTTGGAATCTGACAAATTACAGCGGTCTAGGAAAGAAAACTGTAGGGGGTGAGATGTGTGAATAGGATGAGTGCAACTATTCTATGGCATAGACCACATAAAGCGGGCATCTTCCGTTGAAAAGTGAGTTCTCCCCCCCCAGGAAACCGATTCGCATGTCATTTTCGCGAACGGCTATGATAAATCCGAGGCTAACGACCTCAGACACGTAACAGATGAGCTCAAAGTGCGCCTTTAATAAAGAATTCTTTCCGCAATATCTGCAAAGTTCTTTAAAGGGGCGTTAGGAAGTTAAACTCGCATTCCCCAAGGCTATAACGTGCTTTGTATCGAGGCTATGATAACTTGAGTTACGATAAATAAAAGAATAGAGGCTCTAAATTCATGAAGTTTTAATAAACCAAAGGAATGCACTTTTTATATTGGATGTATGTTAATATGGCTATGACTCAGCCCAATATATTCCAATGGTGATACAGTCCATCGAAATTAGCCTTTAATAAACTATATTCAGTGGAAAATAGTTATTTTCCACCACTTCACGTGTGATGCTTTTCTTTTCGTTCAAAATCGTTGAATATTTTTCACACATACTCTTAGTTTTATTAATACAGTTTTAAAAACGCAATGATCAGTATGAAAATATGTATTTTTGCACGAAAATTTATTTATGCATTATATTCATTCCGCCCAAATTCGACCAAGCCGAAAAATTTGGCATATCATCTTCATTTGATTAGAAAGCGCAAGCCACAAAATACTTTTGCAATGTATGCAATGGTTTACAAGGTTAAGAAATGTCGTAAAACTGCAATTTTACCAAAATACCTTCGCATTAGACGACATGTTTCTGGAAATATGAAATTTAAATATAAACATGCAATGTTTCTTTTCAAAGGTCTTGAATTGATAAAGATATTTTATGGAATGTGTCATGAATTTTATGCAATTTAGAATTGTTTATAAAAAAATTTCAATTTTCAAATCGATTTTCGACGATTTAACCACCTCTTCCCATGTTCTCATTTGTTATACGGCTGATGAAGTTACTTTCTCTTCAGGGCAGTGGCGGCTGCTTATGGGTCCGCCCCCAGCGCCCCTCCCCCCTTTGCGGTGCCGACCGTATTGCCGAACATTGCAGAACTACAATTTTAACTTGTTTATATCGTAATATGGCATGGTCTTGTATATGTGCATAATCAGTTCAAACAAAAATTTCTTATACTTTGCATGTGACTTGATTATTTTTTCTTTTGAATATTTTTTGGCTTCGGTGGCGGAGGGGATAAGTTCTCGCTTACTATACCGAAGGTCGCGGTTCGAGACTCGTTTGGATAGGTTGCCCTTTCCAGGGCATGGGTGTGTGTGTGTGTGAACGTTCGTTGTTGATTGTTAACACTCCTCATGGAAAGGCCTCACTGCCTTGTTTTCGGGTGTTATTGAGATGAATAAAAAACACAAAAAACATCCAGATAGCATTATCTGCGTTAACATATGGCATCCAATCAATGTACATTACCAATTAACGTTTTGCGGATGTCTGTCAAATACCCAAAGGACCCGCCAAACAACGTTTCAGCGATGTTCACCAGTGGATATGGAGGTTCATACTAGAGCATATCTCAGATATCTTCCCAGAATCTAATGACTGAATAATGGGTGTGCTTATCATGGCTTTTGACAATCCCCCAACACACAAATAAAACATTTGTGCACTTCAGTCCTATAGAGAACTTACATACATAATTGAAAAAGTCCCAATGTAAAGGCCTCATTGACCTGTTTTCGATGCTAATTGAGATTTATAAAAAAAAAGAAAAAAGGCAGCTGAAGATATCTTTTGCGCCCCCCCCCCCCCTTCTCCCTCTTGAGTTTTTTTTCTGTATCAGCTACTGCCTTAGGGTTTTAAGGCGCTAAAATAAAACTAGTGAACAGGCCCATTCTATGACAACCAAGGGGCAGCGATATATCCCCAAATGCCCTGTACTTCTGAAACCAAGAGTACTGATCTTGGAGACGGAAGTGGCGACCACTAACGTGCCTTTACGATTGAGCGGTCTCGAAAAAGGTTTTTTTTTGTTTGCGTGCCAATTTTTTCGAGGTTTGAGGAGCCAAACTGATTACCACATTAAGAAGACGGAAAACTACGGCAGAGAGGTCGTTGGAGAGGAAGGAGGCAAATTGAGTCAATAAAATCAAAATGGGGAGGAAGCGAAAATATGACGTGACACATCATAAGTATTGAGGAGGGAGGTAAGCCTTTCCTCTTTTCCCAAGAAATGTGGACAGTTATGGGTAGTGGCCCTGTGCTATCTTGATGGGTGTTTTATGGTTCAAATATCAGGGGAATGACCGTATACGCAAGAGAAAAAAAGATTGAAAAAGAGATTCCGGGTCCCTCTTGAAGTCGGTGATTTTATCCTAAGATCACCACCGTGTTTACATTGTTGGAAGACCTATAATTTCATCCAGTGGTGGCTATCTTTGACAGTCTTGTGGTTTTATGGAAGCAGGCTGAGTTATATCATCATTTATATGGCCAAATGAGCCATCCACACATGCTTATTTTGGTTAGGACTTTTTTTGAGACACAATACATATCCTGCCAGAGCAGATAGATAATAGTAATTGTTCCTAATATCACATGAGATATGGTAATGAGAATTTTCCGGATTTTTAATCCTAGTTATATCACTTTACTTTATATATATCTATGTATAACTTGCTATCTGAGGACTTAGGAGGAGGAGAATGCCGAAAATTATAATAAAAATAAACTTCTCCAACTGATAGTGAAATAAATTCTAACTCAGCAAAGTGTAGATAATTTGTTTAATATTATTTTATCAATTTTTTAGCATTTATTGTATTATATTCGGTTCATTGTAAAATCCCAATGTAATTATAATTGTTTGTATTGTTCTCTTAAAAAAAATGAACCGATTAAAATTCTGGCATGGTAGCCTTACCACAGATATTTCTTAGAAGCTACCTAAATCTCCCCTTGGATGTTAACAAAAGTCTGTAAATTATTTGTAATTTTTTTTCAGTCTTGGGAAGTAATAAAATTATTACAGTTATTATTTAAAAAGGTGGCATGGTTATTACCTGGCTGTTTAAAATGAAGTGTAAAAGTACTTTATAGATTTGCGAGCTTATTTTTTATAAAGAATGTTAATTAAACTGTTAAATTTGTTATTTGATAAGACACCAAATAGAACGAATATATGGCACCTGCTGAGCCAATTTCGGCATAGCGGGAGGAGAAGGTACAGATTAATAAAATGAAATGTTTGATTTAAAACGTTTGTATGGAACACGTTTTCTTGTATATCGATACCTCCAATGCACAAACGCTCAACAACCGCTCACCGAATCAAATCCGCTCATCTAGTAGCCGGACTATGCGAATCCGCTCAGCTGGCAGTAGCCGGAGCATAAACGCTAACCTCCAATTCTCCAAGCCTGGAAGGTGGGTGTTTGTGCTCTGACTACTGCCAGCTGAGCGTATGCGTATTGTTGGGCTCCTATATGAGCGGATTTGATTCGGCGAGCGGTTGTTGAGTGTTTGCGCAGTGGAGGTATCGATTTACACACAAGCATTGTATAGTTGTTGTAGTAAAATAAATGAATATATTATTCTTAGTGTTATAATTATTATACTGTAGATTTCAACCGCGACATTAAACTAGTTGCCGAGACTACAGAAGAGTGCGGATGATGGCGCGAAGGAAGTTTTATTTTTTAAAATTTTATTCTCAAACAACCGGATGCAACGTTTATTTGCCATTTTATTCCAGGGTATTAAACAAATGTAACAATTAAACGTACAAGAACAACCACGCCCTGGACTGGGGAAATTTACCCAGGCGGGACTCGAACCCGCGACCTCTTGTTTGGCAGGCGAGGATGTTACCCCGCCGCCACCGAGGCCGGCTCTATACATGGAGTCGGCGAAAACAAAAAGAAATAGAATCCCATCTCAGTTGAGCAGTCTTGGAAACTTGGCACTCGTGGGCCATCTGCCAAACATTCTCTCCGAGCGGGATGGGACGACTCTTTACGAATTCCCGCCGTGTGTCACTGGGAGCGTCTCGGCCGGGGAGACTGGCCGACTTCCCGTGGCACTCAAGTTCCCACGCGCGTCGGCATTCGCTCTGATCCACCAGAATGCGAGTGGGTGCCTCATTATATCTTCATTTTTCTCGGCAAATCATTCACTCTGCAAATCAAATTCGGGTAGAGCTCACCCAGAACCAACTCACAGACACTTGAACTCAACCCGTACCAATCCAGAGGCGTTTGAATAGGGTCATTCAGGTTATTTTTTCCTTTTTTCCTAATTCGACCCTAAAGTTGTTTCGTATAGGTGAGGGCAGATCTTATCCCGTACTAACCCAAGGGTTCAATATCACACAACTAGGGTCGTACATGTTATTTTTAATTTCACTTAATATATTATTTCAGAGGCATTAATTAATTTCCATTTTTTGAAAAAAGGGTGCTGGTACAAGCGAGGAATAGCATTGAAGAATAATGAATTTGATAAAGCACATCAACATTTGAATGTGAATTCCGGTTGACACCCCAAATAATACCTTATTTCCTCGTGAAACTCGGATCAATTTGGCTCTGTAAACCCATTTAAATACGCTGCAGTGTTGACTGAGGACTCATCTATTGTGGTATTTGTGAAAATGGCTGAATCAACCAACTAGAAAGTGAAAAACGGACAATTTAACAGTTGTTCCCAGTTGGTATTGCCGGATTGCGTTCCTCCACTAAATTTATCGGGGTAGTATTAGCCAAATTACGTGTGCTTTATTAGTTTTTCCACGTTTTATTTAGTTCGTTTTTTTGTCCCTCCAGGAAAAATCTTGCAATTCATATTTCGATCACTTCCTGATTAGCTAGAGCGCTGAAATTTTCAAGATGGATGACAATACAATGTTCGTATACCTTTTGCCATGATTGGGGTTGATTATAATTAACACTTACTGGTCTATAGATATTATCCTCGCACCGGCGGATCCAGGATTTTTCTGGGGGGGGGGGGGGCATTAGAGTCTGACATGTCTTCACATAATTGAGATTAAAACAAAATACGACAATAGGGTGGTTTCCTTCATCAAAGAAAACGAAAGGCATTGATTGCGATTCGTTACCCACCATTAGTGTATTCATAATATACAAATTATTTTGTTTTAGAAATACCGGGTTAGACGAATGGCAATGGTCCATTTTTATCCTCATTTGAAAAGGGCCAGATTGGCGCCCATGCGATGCCACTCCACGTGACGTCACAGGGACCTAGTTTCTATACGAGAAGATAGGAGTTATACATCGTCTGAGGTTACCAATGCATGCATGAGGCGCAGAGCTCAGGGAAACATGTCTTAACAATCACTTATTAAAACTGGCTAAGGTCGGAAAGTTTTCCTCGTTTGATAAGTTATTAATAAGCCTTATTTAAGCCAAGCGCTACCAGCCAGCAGGGTACTCAGCTACCCGCTAGCAGCCTGCGTCGTATCAGCGCTAAGCCTCGCCTCAAGGTCACCTCGCAGGGCGGCAACGGGAACCAGAAATACGTCACGCGGAGAGACTTCCCGGCATTCATACTTACGCGTCGCGTTTTCGCGCGCTTGAAAATTTTCACTTATCATTTAATCGCGAAAAATAGATATCGTCATTTAAAAATCTAAAAGCGTGAAATACGTACTCCAGGAGTAATAATCTTTCGAGTTAGGCAATAAAAAAATAATAGGAAACCACCCTATTTCTGTAGAAATTTTTCTCTTTATTATCATGTGATAGTTATTAATATTAAATTAAATGATTTGGGTTCCGTAATACACAAATTAAACGAACGTAATAATAACCGTATTAAAAATCTTGTCTATTTTTAAGCGTCTGGGGGGCGGGGGGGCACGTGCCACCGTGACTTCCCCCTAAATCCGCCTATGCATCCTTGTCGAAAGTATAATTATAAATGCGCGCCATATTTTTCGTTTTTGATATTTGAAATGTTCGTCTAAAACTTATTGTAACTTTCTATGAAACAATTTTTAAATTTTCAATACTTTAAGCGTTGGCCATAATTTTGTCCATTTTTAGATATAAGATATTTAAAAATAAAAATCATATTTTGATATTTTAATATTTTTAAAATAATGCTTTCGTATCTATTTCTCCCGGAAAACAATTATTTATCTAGTATATTTATACTTGAGATGCAAAAAGGAATGGAAAGACATAGCTCTTGTTCGTTGGGAGAGGTACGGGAAGCCAATAGAGGAAGTAATCTGCCAGTGGTGGTAGAGGGTGAATGGGGTTGATGTATTGTTTGCTGGAGATGGTTAGCCATAGAATAGAGGAAACATCTTTCTTAGTGCGTATCACCTGTCTCTCACTTCCTACATCCCTTTATTACACCCTGCTCAAATTACCATCTCATCAATACCCTTCCTTTAATCAATGATGAGGTTGCCAATTTCCAACGGAGTCATCATTATACTTGGAATTTTTATATACCGGGAGTAGCCACGGTTGTAACTTTACGGAATCACCCACAATGCTCTAACTGTGGGAAAAATCCACAGAGAAAAAATCATTCGCCTTGAACGGAATTCGAACTCGATTTTCCGACACTTTCGATGTTTTCCGATCGAGTGCTTTTGATATCACCTTATCCATAATAGTCCACATTGCGTCAGTAGCTTAATTGGCTGAAGCACTCGATCGGTAATCGGGATGTTTGGGTTTTAATCCCGGTCTAGGCGAATGATTTTTACTCACAAGGAGACATCGCCAAAGTGATGTTTAGGATCTGGATGTGGGTGTTATTTTCTGAAACTATATAGGTAAGGTAGAAAAAGTGTCATGGCTTTCTTCCACATAGGCCCGGGTTCGAGAGATGCTCGCTTGTAAAGATTTCGCGCAGCATCACATTCATTGAGTAATCTCCATCTCTCAAATATGGCCATGGCGGTGTGATCTAGGGCGGTAGTCTTTAAACCTGTATAAAGTATCTAGGGACCGAGTCCCAGTGTCGAAAATAGGTTTTCTCTCTTCTAATATTTGAAATCTGTTACATTTTATCCCCATTCGTTTTATTAAGTTACTTAACGATATTTTAAATTTATATCAATTTTTGGACTTTAAACAAAACTCCGAATTGTGCCTTACCACGCGAATTAGAAGGCGAATACCTCTCGAACCCGGGCCTATGTGGAAGAAAGCCGTGACACTTTTTCTACCTTACCTATATAGTTTCAGAAAATAACATCCGAATGTAGATCCCGAACATCACTTTAGCGATGTCTCCTTGTCAGTGGATTTTTCGCACAATTGTACAGGGAGTTTTCTGTGCATTAACCCCCACCGAAATCATATTAATTGCAATCAATATGATTTATTGTTGCACAATTTTCTGAACAATTGTTAGAGTCATGGTAAAGCATTCGACCGGTAATCGAGAGATTCTGGTTCGAGTCCCATTCAGTCCGCAATATTACCCTCTGATTACCGGTCTTTTCCATCTACCTCAGCAGCGTTGTGCTCGTCCTTTTTCTATTATGTGTTTCTATCCCTTTCTTTCCTATGAATTTATTTGTATGTATGCTATGACGTTATGTAAATGTATGAAGGAATATAGGCGTTTTCGAAAGCGCTAATAATCAAGGAAACTTGAACTAGAATTCAGTTGATGTTCAAAGGCAACTATCTCATACTAGGAGGTAGGAATATAAATCATAATTTAATCCTAAAAATAAAATTACGAGGAAAATAGAGAACCTAATTAAAACCCGAAGATTCAATCCGGATAGAGTGGAATTTTTCCATGCTGAAATGAATACAAGCAATTTTTCACAATAATCTGGAAAATTGCAAGTATTTATTTAATTTTGAGAACATAATTATTCATTTTTCTGGTAAAGATCTATTTATCACTATAATTACTGGTAGAATAATACCTAATTCTACATCAAAAATTAGATAAATAACTGCATTTAAGAAAAAATTTAAACGAAAACGGAACAGGCGCTGTTTCCGAGTTTTTAGCGTGGTCAGAGTTCCGCCATCTTAGTTTTTCAATTTTTTATGACTTGGTCTCTGACTGACATTTTGAGTTGGCTAGGTTATGTTCATCGTTTATTAAGAGCTAGAAGAAAAGGTTATTGAAGAGCATGATCTGTAGTGTCGCGCTCTACGGTACCGAAATTCTTAGTTAGGAATGGATTCTTGGTAAGGAGGTCGAGAGAAGACTAGAGGCGCTGGAGATGTGGGTCTGGAGAAGAATGGAGAAAGTAAAGTGGATGGGGAAGAGCAGTAACGACGAAGTGCTGGATATGGTGGAAGAGGAGAGGCAGTTTCTAGATGAGGTACGGAGGAGACAATTAATCTCAAAATGGGCCACTTTGCGAATTCTTATTATTGATATTCGCTTAAAGCCCTCGTTCAATTATGCTCCAACATTAATTGTTTCAAATAAATATAGTCGTACATTTGCGTCCGGCCTTACTTACTAAATGTTCTTGAAAATTCATATTATGAGATAAAAAGTCGAAAGGGCAGGGTAAAAATCAAAAGAAAAAAGTTGGCATCCATGGTAACTGCAAAGCGCATCCAACAAAATGTGAGCGTTGCCATAGCTCAGTAGCGAAGGAATTGCGACCCCATGTTTATGGACAAAAATTCTCTATTCTAATATTGTCTCCCATACCACCTCCGGAAGTATTTCAGATTCCTCCTGTAGCACCCTGTACTCCAACGTCCTATTTCTAATAGAATACTTTCATATTTTAGCTCCATAACCAGATGTCCTTCATGATTAGTTGCCTAATTTTGCCTTTGCATGAATTACGAAGCATAATTTGTTAGTATACGTAACATACTTATGACCGTGCTGTCTGCATGTAGGAATCCTCTAGCGTGCTGTAGATGGTGATTGATCACCACATACCAAACACCCTAAAGGTGGCTCTCAGGATATTATGTAGATGCAGATGTTCCTCTCTCCCAGACCTCAAGTATGCTCTTGCATGGTCTGCATGTGGGAATCATCTTGCATGCTGGTGATTGATCACCCCCTGCCAAACACCCTAGAGGTGGCTCGCAGAGTATTATGTAGATGTAGACGTTCCTCTATCTCAGGCCTCCGGTATACTCATGTGAACTCACGAGCGAAGTGGGAGAATAAATCCGTTCTCAGCACCGACGGGGATGAATACAAGGAGGAGGATGCCTCTCTTCATGATGCTGAAGTGGGGAGAGAAAAAATGTTTCGCGGAAATCCGCTATGCGGAAAGGCAGGCATTACTTCCGCGAAGGATCGAATGGCCGCGAGGGAGACAATCCGAGGAATAGAGGTTTGATATCAGCGATGGGTGCCGTTGATACACTTTGTGTCCATTTAAACTCTGAGATTCAAATGCTTTGGCGATAAAATGCCGCTTGCTTCCATTCCTGAAGTATTACTTTATATTAAAATAAAAGGTGGCTGCACCCTTCCGTGATTATATTTTTTAGGAATAGTATTAGCTTATTGACAATTGGCAATTAACATAAAAAATTACATGATAAATGTAGTGTGGCATATTATAAAGTTACTCTATAAAAAAAGGAATTTCTTATATTCATTAATTATGTATCTTTTGTAAATAATCGTTACAATTCTTGTCCAGCTGGGTCCCCTAGGACTTGGCAGTTTTTACAAATTTCATCTGCTGAATTTAATTACTATTTTGAAGTCCTTAATCAAATTTTATAAATTTATTATAGAATCCTTTTTTATCTTATCGTACAATATGCAGTTGATTTACCTAATAATTTATTTCAATAGCCATTCTTTTATTTTTTCACTTCATTTGTATTTTTGAAGTTTCGAATATCTGTAAGTAATTTGTTCGACATGTTCTCCTCATCTCTCCTCTCGGTTCTCGACATGCTCTCCTCATTCTAAGGTCAATCTCATCCATTTTTCCTCCCATATTAATTAAATTTCAACGAGAATACAAGATTCGATTTGGGAAGGCAGCCATATTTCAATTGTTCAACAATAACGTACCTAAACCAGTAATAGGAGTTATCATTTTTACGGTGATAATTCATACTCTTGATCTAGTTTCTTTATTCAATATTAATTTACTCAATGTTATTTCTACGGGGACTGCATAAAAGAGGCCCAATTCCATCCTAAAAGAGGCTGATTTCTGTAGCCACTTCGATCGCGTTTTAATCGGCTTACAAAAATGTCCGCAGCGTGGTGATGAGTGCATCGCGATTCACTTTTTTCCAATATTTTGCAGTATAATGTTTTTAATTGAAAGGAATATCATTGAATAGTTATTAATTTGATAGAAAACGTCATCGTGTGAAAAAATTTCGCATAATATCCCTAATTATGCCTTATTTTCCCGTGAAACTCGGATCACTTTGCCCGTCAGCGACGCGAGTGGCGAATTTTGTAAATCCATTTAAATGCGCGCTGGTTGATTACACATTTAGAGCCCGAATTGAGATCCTCTTTTGTAATATTCCTGGTTATTTCATTTTAAAGCTGCCATTTTATATTGATATTGAATATTTCATTCACAAAAATAGAAAACAAATAAATTTACTGAGTATGTCATAATGTAGAACGTGCAATGCTTTGATATGGACACCAATAAGAATCCTCTTTTCACTCATATTATTGTATTACGCTATAATTTCGTCTTTACCTATCTTTGTGAAATTTCTATGCTCTCCATTACATTTTAATTTGTTCATGAGCAAACGCGTTTGTGCTCGGTGTTTTGTTAATACATATCTCCATTTTATATTGATATTGAATATTTCATTCACAAAAATAGAAAACAATTAAACATACTGAGTATGTCATAATGTAGAACGTGCAATGCTTTGAATAGGACACCAATAAGATTCCTCTTTTCACTCATATTATTGTGTTACGCTGTAATTTCATCTTTACCTATCTTTGTGAAATTTCTACGCTCTCCATTACATTTTAATATGTTCATGAACAAACGCGTCGGTGCTCGGTGTTTTGTTAATACATATTTTTTCGGTGATGTATTCCAAATAATGAATAAAGATAGCTTTTAACATAAGAGTCGGCAAAAAATCTCCATGCTCAGAGAACAGTTCATTCCTTTAGAAGGAAAAGCTGAATCATTCAGGGTGACTTGCTGTTCCCCGAGTTCAGGATTCAAAACGGTATTTTTTACCAGAAAAGCCTTTTTAATGGCAAGGACGATGAAAACACTCAGATCTGCTCCAAGCTTACCGGGACGATGACTTCTATATTTTGCCAGAAATCCAGTGTTTGATTTTTCAAGGGCTTCCTGAAATCGCCACATTAGCCGAAACATGGTGATTTAAGCGTAATGAGTCTATTATTTTGTAGCTGATGGCGTTTAAACGGCTAATTTTTTTGCCTCAAGACATGTTCCACTCATCGTTAGTTATTAGTGCGTAACTTTTGCGGAAGCTTATGAGAGAGAGATAAAATTCTGATGATTCCGTGGAACTTGCCAGGTATTTTCCCTTCTCCAAAGAGAGGAAAATATAAATAAATTTTTTTTTATTCCATGCATAATCAGAGGCGAATTAAATGGAATTTAAAATGAAGGTCAAAAATAATGAAGAAAATATACATTAGACGATGATCAGCTATTGAAAGGCAATTTACTTTCCTTTTATTATTAAATGGCTTTCAAAAACATACATCTCTCAAGAACAAGCGATTCGCAAATTATAATCCTTTTTCTTCCTTTTTTTGTGGTCCTATTATCTATTTAGACAATTATTTCCTTGAAACTGCGCTGAAATCTAAAAAACTTATAAAATAACCTTTTCGAATAAACATTTCAAAGAAGCATCTTTTATCTTCAAACACCTTTATTTTATCATTCTTTATGTAACCGGAAGTCAATGGGGAACAAGCATGAACTTTCTTTCTCCCGTTATTGTAGCCTACCTTATAGAGAATTTTCTCGCCAATCCGAATATATAAGCCAAAGTTGTCTACGTCAATCACAAATGCTGTAAAATACTAATGAAATTCTTTAAAAAATCGACGAAAGTCACGTGACCCGGAACGCTTTCTCATTGGCTTGACGTCACCGAATAATATTCAGTCTCTGTGGCCTCAGTTCTCCGTAAAATTCGATGTCTAAATACTGCAGTTTTTCAATGAAGACAGATCTTTAATGTCGTTAGGGAGTTGTTGATAGAAAAAGAGGGGGATTGTTGGAGAAATTGTTGTCTCTAGCGATATCATTCTGTGACGTCACGCGTCCATTGTCCCATGACGCAGTGTTTTCAGGCTGCCGAGAAATAATTATTTTTAAAGAGTGATATCTCAGTAAAAAACCGCAGGTCACCTGTGAAATTTTTACCAAATCCATTTTAGATAGTGGTCTTCCGATTCATCTGGTTAAAAAATATTGTGCATGTTCCCCATTGCCCTTAAAGGATGATATACCGAAGCAATAATATGTCTTGTGCCTTCACCTATGAATTACAACATTTTGAAATGAAGGGTTGAAATAAAAACTATCATCAAAGTAATTTCCTGGACTCAGGCACGTCTATGGGAGTTACAACAACACAGAAATGTTTCCCCTTGTTACAACTACCCGCTTGGGTCGTCAAAAAAAGGCTACTTGCGTACAGACAGCGTTACCCAGAAGTGAATTAGGCTGGGAGCTGCTGGAGACACGGAGGCTGCGCGCTAGGCTTAGATTACTTGAACAATTGGGAATGGATATCTTTAAGAGAGACACGTAGAACGAAATATTCGAGCCCACTATGTTTCCAGGTCCGACAGAAGCGATAAACTAAGAGAGATATTTTGCCGAACGGATAGATATGGGAATTCGTTTTTCCCCTGAACCATAAATGACTTTAATAAATGCTATTCGTAATTTCGTTTGAGCATTTACTTTTTATGTGCAAATGGCTGGTGTCCTAACACCCCCAGGCACATCCCTTTTAGGCGGCTTGCGGGGTAGAATGTAGATGTACCCGTGACACATCTTCCGAGGAGATCACTTAGGCTTAGGGGAACATATGCTCTTGTTCCTCCACTCAGGTGCGGTATGGGGTTATTTTGGGCCTTAGGCAGGGACTCATGATGGTTCCATCTTTTCGGAGGGTATCTCCCGCAAACTTTTATGAAATTGCATTCTATTAAATGGATTTTGACGCTATTCTGGATCTCAAAAACTGGACGAAAGTAAATAAAAATAGCGATTTCGAAATAAAAAATACTACTTAATATAAGAATATCACAGCTTATAAAATTTAATAGCGTATCATGGTCCTATTCTCGTGGCTGAGCTTTAAGCCACCGAGTGCGTCCACCGGGTTGCGGATGGTGGGTCAACCTCTAGGTATAGGGGTTAGCTGCGATAGAAGAGAGTTTACTTTTCGAATAAGCAGTCGTGGACAAAAAGCGGCTGCATTCCGCGGTGATATGGGTCTATCCCTGAGTAATATAGGCCATTTAAATGATATATTCAACCTGAGGAGATGCCGTGACTTGGCGATGAGAGGCCGCCAACAATTATGCCTCACATTACCCGGGGGAGAGGGCAGCAGCTCTTCTTCATATGAGTGAAGGTGGAGACCACGTTGGCCAGTACAGTGACACTCATTTCACTTCAGGCGTGGTAACATTTACTTTAACGACTGCATTACAGCAATGTGGAAGTCAAGAGGAATCCACCACATTATTATCCCGGGGAGTCGCAGCTACTCCAACTTTTTATTGAATAACATAAAAGAAAAAAAAAACAAAAATGTGATAGAGGATGTAAAATAGAAGAAATACGTCGCTATAAAAAAGTTAGCGAATAGGAGGGAGAAATGGAGAGCTGCGTCAAACCAATCTTAGGATTGTTGACTAATGATGATGATTATGGTCCAATTATCTATGTAGAGAATTTGTTCCTTGAAACTGCTATGAAATCTAAAAAACCTCGAAGACGCATTTGAAAATAGCATCAGGTTCTCTTTTATCTTCTGACACCTTTATTATATCGTTTTTATGTAAAATTTATGCACAGAGTATCTTGTAAAATAAACCAACTAATGAAAACGTAGAATTATATAATTGCATAGTACAGTAGATTCCGGTTAATTGGGACATATTGGTACTTGTGCACTTTGCCCCAATTAAGCGGCTGCACCAATTAGGCGAACTATCCTGTATACGGGCATAAACAAACGTTGAAATGATAGAAAGAAGACTAAAGAATGAGCGAGTTTAGTTAATTTATTATAATTTTTATAAATTATACATTATTGTTAAAAATATTTTTCACAGCCTCAGGCGACGCTGAATAAATGTCTTTTACTAAGTCCTATTAAAGAAAAGACCTATCCTCTTGCGGATATTATAACAAAAAGAGCTTTCAGAATAGGGCAAGAATAGGAACATATGTGAAAAATAACAGTAAATCAAAGGAGGAAAATAAAAAAATAGTATTCTGAAAACAAAAAAATTTAATTTCGTCGCGAGTATAGAATCTATGTTGCGGACTCATGGCCCAATAAAGCGGTATGCTGTCCCAATTAAGCGGAGAATACTCTGGGACAAGAGTGGAAGCATTCGAAATGTGGTGCTACCGAAGAATGATGAAGATAAAATGGATTGACCGTGTGAGTAACCATGAAGTGCTAAGGAGAGTAGGAGAAAAGAGAAGACTCCTAAAAACATTAAGCAGAAGAAGGGACAACTTAGTTGGCCACATTTTGAGGCACGATGGTCTGATGAAGACAATCGTTGAAGGACAAGTGGAAGGGAAAAAGGGCAAGGGACGACCCCGAATGAGTTATATAGGACAGGTTATAAAGGATGTAAAAGAGAATAAATATGTAGCTATGAAGAGATTAGGGGATAGGAGAGAGAAATGGAGAGCTGCGTCAAACCAATCTTAGGATTGTTGACTAATGATGATGATTCCTCTATTGGGTTCTGTTCTTCAAGATCTGCCCCAATTAAGCGGCTGCCCCAAGTAACCGTTGGACCCACTAAACGGAATCTACTGTATTTTGTTTCAAGTGCTTTTAGTCAGAACGCATGCCCGTATAGAGCGATTGCAGCGCAAGGTTTTCACAATCATGGACACGGCATATAGCTGTGATATCGGAAATGAAGAGGTAAGCGACGGCGGGAGGGACCTTGTGGTTCAGAAAAATGATCACTCAAGCGATCACACTTCCGTTCCCGTAAATTGATCGCTCGAGTGATCACTTAGAGGGACGAAACAAATGATTCGACCGTGTGGTGTGCATGTGGGAGTCCAATTGCAGGCTGAATGCTATGATTGATCACCCCCTGCCAAACACCCTAGCGGTGGCTGGCATGGTTATTTGTAGATGTAGATGTGTGATTCAGGCTTAGCCCTTTAAAGACTGAACTAACTTACCAACTGATTTTTATTATTTTTTAGCGTATCCAATTTATTTTACAGCTAATTTAGAAATATTTTAAAAGAAAACGCGCACAAAAAATTTCAAATGCGTTTTCAAGCATGTTCTCAAATGCAAACTCGCCACAAAATTTTGCTATCGCTTGAAAAATAAGCATACACTTCACCAAGAACTAAGTTCAACTGCGTAATGTATACTGATCTTTAGAATAAATCAGCATTCGTCACTGGAGAGCGAGTGTTGGGTAAAATATCGAATAAACCGCGTACTCACTACAGAGGTGATGAAAATGACCAATTTTGAAAAGGCATAATTCACGACCAATGTATACACAAACCATGCGATTCACTTTAAAAAATACTTCCATACTTAACTTACATAACAAGAACTATAAAATTAATCATAGATACTAAATATGATTTTCATGAATTTTTATAAACCTGTTCCCAAGTGGGAACATTTGACTCTAAACGGTTAATTTGACGAAACGCATGGTTTCCCGATGCGTGCGAATAGGATGGTTTCCTATTTTTTTAAATTACCTAAATCCAAAGGTTATTACTCCTGGAGTACGCATTTCACACTTTATATTTTTAAATGACGATATCTATTTTTCGCGATTAAATGAAGTGTGAAAAAAGCGCGCGAAAACGCGACGGCTAAGTATGAATGCTGGGAAATGCCCGTGTGACGTCATTCTGGTTCCGTCTGCCGCTGTGTGAGGCCACCTTGGTGCGAGTCTATAAGCGCCGCTACGATGCAGGCTGCTAGCAGGTAGCAGAGTACTCTGCTAGCAGGTAGCGCTTGGCTTAAATAAGGATTATTAATACCCTATCAAACAAAGGTAACTTTCCGACCATAGGCAATTTTAATAGGTGATTATTTAGGGATGTTTCCCTGAGCTCTGTCCATATGCATGCATTGGTAATCTCAGACGATGTAAAACTTCTGACTACTCGTATAGCATCTATGCCCCTGTGACATCACGTGGAGTGGAATCGCATGGCCGTCAATCTGACCTTTTCAAAGGAGGTTAAAATTGACCATTAAAATTCGTCTAAACTGGGATTTCTAAAACCATATAATTTGTATATTATGAATACAGTAATGGTGGGTAACGAATCGCAATCAATGCATTTCGTTTTCTTTGATTAAGGAAACTACCCTATTGACAACAAATGTATAAAGGTAGTCAAAACGCATACCACGTAAGCTACTTCCGAAGTAAATATCTGGCTTCGCTCCCGACTACACTATTTTTTATTCTTACCCATGTCTTTCGTCCCACCCTCTTAGCGGTCATTATATGTCCCATTCGGTGTTATTGTTCGTGTGATTACGAGAGAAATGCTATGTGTTCCCGTTACACCCGGAGGAAGGTTGAAAAAAAACGCGCGTCATCTGTGAAATTCAGTACGTAAGTGTGAATGCCATCTCGGAAGAATGCATGGTGTACGGTTGCACGCATTACCGCCATTGACGAGGGAGATAAAAGGAATCGTTGGAATGTTAGTGGGACTCCAATTTTTCTCACTTAGTACCCATTCTTCGGAATCTCCCTTTCAGCGATTATAGGTCATTTGTTTCCGTGTCAAAGAGTCATGTCCCTTTCTTATATCTATCCAGCCGGAAGAACATTCCCGGTAAAGTAAGGTGCTCCGTATTATCTCTCAGCTATTGACGAGCAATGTTTGTTATGAATCCAGCGAGATGCTGTCTGGGAGACTGTAATACATCAAATACTGATGAAATGTTTGCACACCTATTTTATCGCAAAAATATCAGTATATTTCTCTCAGTAATTAGTCTAGAACATATATTTAATTTTATTAATCGCCAATTGTGAATTCTCTCTTCAGGAAAAAAACTATTATTTGAAACAGGATAAAAAAGGGAGTCAAAATATCTGACTGACTATTAACGTTCTTAAGTGAATTTGATTTTCGGCTCGATTTAACAATTTACCCCAAGTAACTATGTAGTATTAACTGTACATTCTTATGTAATCAAAATAAACCTTAACAATTCATAATATTTAAATTAATAAGTAAACATCCAACAGTGAAATTAATTTCATCCTTTCACATGCTTATTAAATACTTAAATAGACTCTAATTAAATCAAATTTTATTTGTGTAAATTCACTAAGATTTAGCCTGAGGAGACTAGTGAATGCTCCCAAATTCATGTTACTTATGTGATTACTCGGAGCAAACGGCATGGCAGCGTGTAAGTACTTGATGTATATGAGAACATTCGTTGTTATAAAATGAAATGTCGAAGACTTAAAAGAGTTTTTTAGCCTACGACGCGGTGGCTAAGGAAAATCTGATAATAACATAAAATTTTGAATTATATATGACGCAAGTATGTATAACAACCAAAATAACCTCCATTATGGTTTGTAAAACCACATCTATCAATAGTATGGTGACAATCTCTTGCATCACAAATCTTGGTTTTTAGGAGATGCAACCTTTCTATGCATAATTACTCGGGGTACATATCTAAATCCTCATCTGTATGCTAACCCACAAGACGTGTGACTTGAGGTGACGACACAATTCGTTAAGCTGCGTATAAATACTAAAACATCGTTAGTGTGCGTTTTGTTAGATTTTGCTGCCGGAGTTCGACCTAGCTTTTATTTAAGACCAACATTGTCCGTAAGAAAAACGAAATCATGTACCTACCTATCGGTTAGAAAAAATACCTCATTTGTGGTTTTTTGTGGTGTTTAGAGTGCTGACTTCCCCAGTTCGAATCCCGGCGGTGTACGTGGTAGAGATTTATCAGAGGCTGCCCAATCCCTGCTTGAGTGTCTTTTGGAGAGCACTGAAAGTGAAGCACTCCGTCCGTCGGATGGGACGTTAAGCCGTGGTCCCCTTGGCGCCTTTCTTTAAGAGCAGGCTAATGCTGACGCCGGGTTTCTCTCCACCCTTCCTTCCATACCATTCCCTTATGGTGCAAATGACCTCAGCTGTCGGTCGCCTCCTTCAAAAGCCTTGCCATAATTTCTGAAGCAATGAAACCCTATCCCATGGTCTTCAAGTCTACAGCGGCTCCCAATATGGCTCGTTTTAAAGCTGCAAGCATAAGTGACCCTTTCAGGGTCATACATTGAGATCAGCGTTGTAGCTCAAAAATTTTTTCGGTGAAAGCCCATACTGGCACTATCAAATGAACCCTGTTTGTGCTCCTTGAACTTCATGGTCTAAGTGAAGATTTTTCTCTGTGGTGCACAATGGGTCATTAGTAAGTGCCACGCACTTTGAATTACTCTGCACTAACAATGATTGCGGAAGCTCGTGATACCGTATTCAATTTCACACAATTAGTACCCACCGTCCAAAGTAAACTTAAGCAAATGTTGTGCAAGTTTCTACCTTCTTATGGGCTGTTGGCCAACCTAGCGTTACTATGGTTCATTCCTCTCCTTTTACATCTCTCCCGTGGTTTTAAACTCTTCACATAAATTAATAGTACAGTGCTATTCTGTTCTCGGAATTCTTCTGAATATGGAAAATTAAATAAATATGTTTTAGTTCCATTTTCTTATGACAGCTTTTAAATCAATTGGAACTCATAAAATGGTTAAATTTGCGCAAAATTATTGCATAAATGAAAAGTTGTGCTCTGGTGAATGTAGAAGAATTTTTTTTATTTTTTTCATTAATCTAACTTCTACATTGTTTTTAGCGGTATATCCAGTCATCTTTCGACGTTTAAATTCTGTCTTCTTCAGTCTTTTCATTGAACACTTACTGCGCATAGTTGAAATGCAAGCGTTTAATTAGGTAGGAAATTTACTGATCCAAAATTGTATTCCTTCGTAACGCCAAATTCATAGGATTTATGAAGAAACCCTTCTTACAGAAAGAAGTTTCTTCTAGCAGAAACAGTATCTTCGTTTGTCTCTATTAGAATTACATATAAATAATTGATAGCGATTGATTAATGTCCTAAGTCTAATACGTCCAGTAGGAAACGCATTGATGTTGTAAGCGAATTGCACCAATGAATTTAATGTTAGTGAGTTTAATCAATCCCAATGTATATTTAAAGCAAAAATGTTTTGATCTAATTACTCCACCGTTAGCAATTAATGCTAATTTAATCTAAAGGATTTTATAGCTATATAAATGAAGCTTTAATGAGTCCTTGGAATTAAAGCAATTAATGCTAATTTAATCTAAAGGATTTTATAACTATATAAATGAAGCTTTAATGAGTCCTTAGAATTGAAGCACTTGATTCCTCTACATACTTGATTCATTGATGGTAGGATCTCTTACCTAGGTGACTTTAGAACTGAGATTTTGAAACACTGTAGCTATGACAATGTTCTTTTTAAATTGGTAGTTTTTTGCCTCGTGTTAGTATCAGCTTCAAATTGTTCTTCGGGATATGGAGACTATTTTGCTACAGTTATGTTAATATTTCCGCTCTCCTTCTTTGCTCAATTAGGTATACTTTGAAATGTATCTTAAAATTACTGCGGGTAAAATCACTAAAAAAGTATGAAACCGCTGAAGCATGAGATTGGATGCATTCGTTTCCCTAAAGATTTGTCCAAACTAGTCCTCGGTTCACATAAATAATGAATCAAAATATCTATTCCGGGCATTAATTTTCATAACAGTTTACGAATGGTTGAAGCATAAAATTTAATTTTGAAATCGAATATGACGTGTTCATTCATGCCCATAATAATAAGATACGTAATTTCTTCCCACTTGTTTTTTTATATCTTAAGGTGCTTAAAATAAATATTATTCCCTAGTTGTGCATGGGAGATCGGTGAATATAGCACTGCTTAAAACAAGTGATTTGTACGCAGTCACGCGCGTGGGTGCAAAGTTTTAGTAGGTGAAAAAATTCCGCTCCATCACGCTAGAAGCTTCACATTTTATTTATTTTTCATCGATTTAAAGACCATTTCTTTTTACGCTGTCTGCAATTTTAATATTTCCAATGAGTCGCGTTATTTCAATGGGATAGCTCTACCGCTTAGCTTACACTTTTTACTATTACTACTAATTATTATTATTATTACCTGAAATGAAGTTATCTGATTCGACATTACTTGCAAGCATTATCATAAATGTAGTAGATGTGTTTATTCTCGTCCATGAAACCAAGAGTGTTAAACGACCAGATCTTTATAAAAGATCGTCCAACTCATCACTCAGGTTCACGCGTGATACCGCCTACCCATCTAGTGAATGCGTGCTAATTAAACCTGCTCCTTAGCAGCACCCACCCGGCGTTAAATTGTAGCGCTAATTGAAATCTTGGGGATCTGGCTCCCTGTAGAAGACAGGCAATCAAGAATGATTCAAATCTTCTCTAACAAGAAAGGGATGGCTTAGAGACCCAGGGATCTTTGGTGTTCATAGGAGGTATATATGCGTAGCGATGGAAAAATGTCGATCGAAGTCGTTTTTTCGAAAAATCGATTTTTTTATCGAAATTAAAAGCCAGACTTTTCAACAAAAATCGAAATTGGAAACAAAATATCTGCCGATTAATCGAAAAATCGAATTATTTAATTTTTTTTCCATTTATTTAAAAGAAGAGAGTGTACAAGACACGTTAATTATTCTTTCAAAAAACATTCAAAATACACATTTTAATGGTAGAAAGAATAATCTTAGAGTACATGCTTGAATTGTTAGTTAGCGTTTACAAATGCCTGCACATTGAAGTTTAGGGATCACCGCTTCGAACCGTTAAGCTTCCCTAAATCTTTTATGAAAGGTCAATTGAATTCAATACCTATATCATGATGATTGAGGACATACCTTTCCAATTTTATCGGTCTTGGAGAAAAGTCTTTCGCATGGGATGGATAATGTTATCTCAGGCCAGTGGTGACTCTGCACAGATCAGACGAAAAGGTCAAGATCTAAGTTGAAAAAAAACGAATTTGAATCGATACTCGAAGATAATGATCTTTGGTCATTGAAATTAGATTTTCGACTTGAATCAAAATCGAGTTTTCATTACTTTACACGCAGTAGATCGATGTGTGAACAATGGGGGGCATACTTTTTGAGATAATATTTGAGATCACCATTAATTATTCCAACGCCACGTTTAACATTCCCATGATTGGTCAGGAATGAACCTCTTGTTAGCGTAAGCGATCTTCATTGTAAGTCAGTAATGAAAGATTTTTTTTACGCAGCTTTCCATTCCACTATCCTATCATATATTGTATTCATCTTTACGTCTATTTCACTCTAAGCCGCCCTTTGTCTCCTCTCCTGTCCACTAGTTTTTCGATGATTTTTTTATCAGACCATTATATATCACCGAATATCTGGCGGATCCCAGCCTAATTCCAGCCTTAACATCTGTATAACGCTTTCTATTTGCTATGCCCAACTTCAGAAACAACACGGATGCGGATACTAACACTATATATCTTTCCAACTGTTGTTCCTTACCTCAGCTGAGAAAATTTTAATAACCACCTCCAACTAGCCGAAAATCTTCGGATATAATAATCATGTTGAGGGTGAAATAGAATACTGAAATAATCACTTTCAATTTTCCACAATTGTAAAATTTATTGTCGACCTACGTTTTGATGTTATTACATTATCTTCAAGGTACAAAATGGTTCGGTAGAAGGTAAAAAAATTGTGCAAAATTATTTTTATCTTATTTTTATCTTAAATATTATAAAGTAACATCGAATAATCGTCGGAAATTTTATATTTGGGGAAAATACCAATTTATTTATTAATTTATATTCCAATTATTTTTAAGTGAAAAAACTTCGGAGCTGTAGTAGCTCCAAAAATAGTCATATTTACTTTTGGTCTAAATTCCTGCCAAGTGGACTTCTACAGTTCATGGCTGCAATTGGAGTTAGCTTTCACAGTTTTTATATTATCACTGCATCACGCTTGGATTTCGGATTTTGTAAAATAAAATATCCTTAGTGCGAAAATAACTTGATATAGACAAATTTAAAGCCGCGTAGACTGAAACAGCAAATTTCCATTCAGCTAAATTTTTCTGTGCATCTCCAAGGCAACCAAAGCCACCATTTTGAATTTTTCACATGATAGCTACTTTGCATAACATTCATCAATAAGGCAAAAGTCGAAGAAATAGCTGTAGTAACTCCAAAAATAGTCATATTTACTTTTGGTCCAAATTCCGGCCAAGTGGACTTCTACAGTTCATGGCTGCAATTGGAGTTAGCTTTCACAGTTTTTATATTATCACCAAAAAGGTGGCATAATCTCAAGTTAGTGAGCCCGAGTCTGGAATAGGAGAGGTGCAGGGATTACTGATGAGAAAGAAGGAAGCAACGGAATGCAGAAAGAAAAACGGTAGGCCATCGATTCGCCATTTTCTTGTAATCAAAACGGATTTGTGCGAATGAATCAATCGCAAACTCCTCACTTCGACAGGTAATTTCTCTCGCTCCATTCTTTTCAAACAGTTCCGCTCACAAGACGGGGGAATGAATTATTGTCCGTCCTGTCGACCGGAAATTTCAAAGATTCATATTTTCCCAGGCTCTCACGTTGTCTTCCAATCAATCTAATTTCCTCTCATTTTGATCAACCATCGTTGCTCAACATACCATTCTACACTCAACGATGAATAACTTAGCATCTTAAATCATATATTATATCCTTCTCGACCGCATGTATTATAATGAAGAACCTGGTTTTTTTCCCAGCATAAGATTTATGAGATCGGGATCCCGCAAATAATATGAACTTGAAACTTTTGACATTACACCTCTTTATTACACGTCTTGTCTCTTAATCTTTCTTTCCAGAAATCCCCTTTTTATCAAAAGCACATATCAACGTTCTTTTAAACAATAAGTAAACAATTTAAACATTGATGCATGTGTCTTTATGACCAATATCACTTTTTGTATATGTTTAGTTTATTTTCTGTTTTTAAGTTCATTTGTGGTTTGTTTTGTTTATTTGTGAGCATGTTTGTTTTTATTTTGTTTTCTTTTATTTCTTTGTTTGAGACGATGCTATGGTGATAAAAGATAAATAATGGATTGATAAGGAGAGAACCATCTTGAAGTGGATGTAAAATAGGATTGAGAATAAAACAGAGTGTCCAGTGATATTTACATTGAATTTAATCGCTGTGACACGTTAACATCAATAAAAAACAAGCATTAACATATAAATTAATACAATAAAAAACAAATGACGATGGAAATTAAATAAATTCAGTTAAATATAATAAATAAAAGGAAGTTGGACACGGCCCGGCACGGCGTTACGCATTTTAGTTAAGCATTAGTGGGCTCTCTATCGAGTTAGTGAGACGGCAGTTGCCGTAGTTTCCACCTCTATACGCCCTAAGGAAGAAGCCAGAGTTAGGCATCGAAGCGACGGCTGCCGCTATCTCACCCAGTGAAGGATATGCGAACATTTTTTCAGCAATGTTAATATTAATAAGCACTAGGTGTTGTAATCCTCGTTTATAATTCACCAAACCGCAGTTTTTGTTTCGTTGTTGTGCTCCGATTTTATCCTGAACATGACACTTCATCGGCGCCTGCTCATTCAATATATATATTTTTGGTGGGTTATTAAATGATCAAATTTTTTTTAGAGTGTTCTACGTTATGGTAAATATATTTGCTATATTGAGCGTATAATCTATTTTTAATTTATTCAGTCAGTTGTGGTGACCAAGATTTTCCTGTGGAAACGTTATCACATGAACAAAATACATGAGCTACAAAAACATGAGCTTGCATGGCGGTACAAATTAATTGGAAAACTAACCGTGATCCCTGTTTGTGATTACTTTTTTTATAAATTGTCTATGTGCAGCTAAATAACTTGCTCTGATTCAAATGTATTGCAGGATACCTACGTGATCATCAATTCAATCGTTGAAATCTCCAGCCTAATTTTACTGTGCCTCGAGGTGGCTCAGGGATAGGTACTGGCCCCATTACCCTGACAAACATACGAATACAAACTGGTGGAATAATCTCAATTCACCTAGAGGTTCACCGAAGGCACAAATAGTGTTCACTAACCCTACAGTCGCAATTAAAATTCACTGCACGTCTTACTTTCCTGGCAGCTATACAAAACTTTCAATTCCAGACAAAAATTATAATGCATACGTTGCCTCCCTTACTTGAAAAATGGACATATTACCATTTGGCAAAAATGCGTAAACCGCCCATAAAAGTATACAAATATAACCGGAGTTTGATCATCCACAAAAGCCCGCCATACTAAGTAGCTCCCTGAAACAAGTCAGGATGGTTTTAAAGAGCTGGCTACTAAGATCGTAGCATACTAAGCTTTGTAGCTCGTAGTAGCGATCTATGAAAATCATCGTGATAGTACGCTATTACTTAGAACGCGTAGTAGCTTACTAAGGAAATTAGGAATACGGCCGATAGAATGTAAGCAATACATTCTTAGTAGCGCCATACTTAGTCTCTCCCTTAAACAAGGCAGGATATTTTTTTATAGATCTGGCTACTAATTGTAAGGTAGTAGCATACTAAGCGTAGTAGCCCTTAGTTGCGAACTATGAAAATCATCGTGATAGTACGCTATTACTTAGAACGCTTAGTAGCTTACTAAGGAAACTATGAATACCGCCGATAGAGTGTAAGAATACATTATCTTCCGCCATTGTAATGTATTGTAAAAACGCTTCCTCTCCCTAATTCCTCTTACTCAGGGGCGCTGGCATTCGTACGGGATGGACTTGCGAACGAACCCACGGTAGGAGGTGGAAGATCCGTTGCCATCAGTCAGTGCTGCAAGGGGAGTTACCTTGCAGTGGGATGGGTCGAGTTGAGGGAGGAGGTTGGTCGGAGTGTGGGGAGGACAACCTCAGATCCTCCGGTAGAAGGAGGAAGAGGGTGGTCGGGGGTGCTCTCGTGAGTGCAGAGCAGGAGGAATAGCGGAGGTTGAGGCGACCAGGGAGGGGTGGGAGGCGAAGTAGGGGCGGCAAGGCAGGCGCGAAGCTATAAAGGGACCGCAACGGAGACGTCGACCTCAAACGCCGGCTGTGCTCCGCTCCGGAAGGAACGACCCGTTCGGTTTTCTACGCTTCCGCAGGCTACCAGCGAGTATTCTAGCAACGCCGTTGGGTGCTAACTCTTCGACGACAGTTGCAAGTCTTGTGTGATCCCACTGCATATTTGGATCCATTTGACTCGTGTTCTCCCTCGCGACGGGGGTTATTTGACGCCGATTTTGTCCGTGGACAGTGTTGACTTGAGTGAACCTGAGGGTTTTGATCGGAACTGAGCCGGTTGGTTGAAGTGAAGGAGATCTTGCGAGCGGTTGGCTTGGGGATCAGCGGTCGTGAAGGAGGTGACCCGTAGAGAGGCCGTCTGCAAGGGATCGGAGGAAAAAGGTAATTGGATTGCTATGTTTTCCCAAAGGACGCTGTACTCGTGCCGTTGACTTCTCTTCGTTCACGGAGTGCGGGCTTTGAAATGCTGGAATAACCTATTCGATGTCATCTCTTGTAAATCATTGACGATTTTTTAGTTTAATCCAAGAAGACGCCATCATTCCCTTTCTATTGGTATCTTTACTTGCCGAATTACTTTTATTAAATACGTTATCATCCTTAAAATTTTCTGAGTATCTAGAGGAGGTATCTGTCAACGTTTGTCCGACCCGAAAATACACTATTTTCCCACTTGAGAATATATCGACTCCGAAATTATAAAATATTTTTGTTTGGTGCATTTAAAATTCAAGCTTAGGAAATATATGGAACTATCCTATTCGATACCATTTCTTGTAAATCATCGACGAATTATTTTAGTTTGTTTGAAGAAAACTCCCTTAGGATAAGTCTCTTTTTGCGCCGAATTACTTGTTTACTTAATATTTTTTCATCCCAAAATTTTCTGAGTATCTGGGATAGGCGTTAGTCTGAATAAAAGTAATAAAGTTTCACATTACTCTTTAATCAGTAAAATTGTATATTATGTTAAATCAAACTTTCCTTCGGGTTGATACTCGGGCGTTAAAATCACTAACCGAAATTGGTGGTTCCTGTAGCGGAAAAAATATTACGTCCAACTGAGCGAATATTTAGATGCAATAAATTTAACATGCGTTACGAAACTAATAGGTGCCTCAAATTCAGGATGCATTTAATTATTTCTGTGGAAATATTTCTTTTTGAAAGAAGACTGTCAAGAAACAAAAATAAATGTCTCTTTGCATGAATTACTAATTGTCATTCGAAAACTTTTTTTTAATGTCGTCATATATGTTACGTAGCTATCTCACAGCGTAGCCATGATCTCATTATACTACGAAACAAAGTGGTCATAATACTTCTATTGAAGCCGAAATATTTTTGATATAATATATGTTTACAACAGTAAAAATTCCTTATTTTAGTATTTCCGAGTTCTTTTATTGATTTAGCCGGAGGAAGATATAACTCGATTCCAATAATATGTACGCAAAACATTATTAACTCGTGAGAGGATCAATAAGTATATCAACGAATAATATCTATGTGATGCACTTCCGCTGATTGTGAACTTTTATTACACCAAGCATATATTGCTGGTCATTGTACGTTGGCCCTGAACTGCCTTACATGTGTTTTTTTAAATTCCTGAGTTAAAATTAAATCTAATCCCTCATAAAGAAGGCAATATAGGAGCTTCCAGTAATAGTACCAATTTCCTGTTGTGAATGCAAAATTTATGTCCAGATTTCATCTCAGCGACCAAAATGAGGCAGTCTCGCATCTTGTAGATCATAAAAGAACCCATCACTCCCGATAAACCGGTGTTTTTATGTGACGCATTATTTTTTAAAAGATAGGCTTTCCTCTTGAAAATTTCAAGTTGCATACCCTTATGAGCATTTATCCTGGATATCTAATTTGAAAAATTTGCCTTGGCACCTTCTCAGCTGTAAAAGTTACAGATATGGGAAAATGTTAGCTAATGAATGTATACTCTATTTAATTTAAGTATTCTACCAATTATTTTAGGTTTGCATTGAGTGTTTACATGGTATTATGACAGCCTCCCCTCCCTTCACGCGCCTTCCTCTTCAATTCACAATTTAAGGCCCGTTTCCTATCATTTTATACCTAAAAATCCTATTCTCTTCCTTCCTCTCCCTCGTTTACCCAGCAATTCACCCTCTAATACCGTTTACAACATCCCCTCTCTGCTAAGTACTCGCTCCATCCTTACCTTCTGTCTCCTCCATATCTCACCTAGATGCTAACTCTCATCACCCACCATGTCCAGCACTTCGTCATTCCTCCTATCCGTCCACTTTCCTTCCACCCACCTTCTCAACGCCCATATCTCGAGAAACTCCAGTCTTATATAGACCTCCTCCGAATTGTCCATTAATAATATATGTATCCTGAAAATTTCAAGATTTTAACGTTAGTTTTAGGCAAGTAATACGTCGTGGAATAAGAACAGAATGCAACCAAAGTATTTTATGCATTCCTGGTTAATTAATGCGATGAATTTTATCGGACTTCCGTCCCGATTATGTGTTAGTGGTAGAGGTGGCGATTCGTCTTTTGAACGATCGAGGCCAAGTTAGGCTGGATGTTTCGCGTTTTTTTATTACGCGACATGACTAAGGTCGTGCTAAATGGGAGCTCCTCGGAGTACGTTCGTTGACCCGGCGCTCATGCGCATGACGCTGCAGGCACGCATACGCTCAAGGCTGCCGGAGAAACCTCTTCGCTTCCACAGAGAATCCATACCTCACACTTGACGCTCTTTTTTTTTGGTGACGCTTAAAACCAAGGATGCTGAATATAGGAAGCTCCATTCCATCTCATAGAAGGCTGATTTCTGCTGTCTTTTTGGTCGCATTTTAATCGTCTTTCAAAAATGTCCGCGTTGCTGTGATGAGTGCAATGCGATCCGATCAATTAAGAGAGATGTTTTGCCGAACGGATAGATATGGGAATTCGTTTTTCCCCCGAACCATAAAGGATTTTAATAAACGCTAGTCCCAACCTCGTTAGAGCACTTAATTTTTTTTTAAATAGCTGTAAACGGCTGGTGTCCTAACACCCCCTGCCACACGCCTTTTAGGCGGCTTGCAGTGTATTTTGTAGATGTAGATGAATTTTTTTCCGAAAATTTTCACAGTAATGCTTGTCATTGCGGGAAATAGCATTGAAGAGTTTGAATTTGATAAATCACGTTATTATGAATGTAAATTTCGGTTGACACTCCAGTTATACCTACCCTAATATTTCCCCATGAAATTCGGATCAACTTGTCCGTCAGCGAAGCGAGTGGCGACATCCGTAAATCCATTCAGATGCGCGGTGGGTGACAACATATTAAAAGGCCAACTTAGGGATCCTCTTTTTTAATGTTCGTGCTTAAAACTTTGATACATAGAAAAATATTTATTGTTTAGGACTAAATCCAAAAGCGCAAAAACAGAGTAATACAGTTTTCAGACGCATTAATTACAAAAAGATAAACTTTTCATTTTTTAAATACCTATTTATAATGTTTTCCCACTTCATAACACAAAAACATAACGAATGCATGTACCTTATTAGAAAAAGTCAAATAGAGTCACACACTTATGCAATCAGCTTGAATTTTCAGGTAATTTGTAATAGACGCGAAGTAAAATTTTCCTGTAACTCGAATTCGAAAACTTTAACTCACTATCCAGATGTAAGTTTTTTAGATTTAAGTTTCAGGCATATGTTGAAACCCTGTGGACCCTGGTAGTTTATAGATTATAGCGCAAAATTTGAAATGAGTAAATAGTCACCAATAAGTGAAACTGCGACCGGTTAAGAGAAGGGTATGTTATGATAACTCTTAATGGTATTCTTGTTATCTGAGATTTTGTCGCGACTTCGATAGTAGAATAATATCCGCGTTTATTCTTAAGCAAAGTTTACCTATGTAATACAAAATTTTGAAAAGGTTTTTGTGAATATGTATGTTTTAACAGACGTACGGGATATTTACGGGTCCCCCAGTTGCAAAACTGGTTTTCGCACTCATATTTAACATAAGTGGATTAGGTATACGGGAGAATAACGTAAGGGACATGAGATCTACGAGTTTGCATCTATATTCAGCGTATTAAAATTCGTAATACTAGTTATTTTAGATGTTTAAAAGGGAACCATCGTTATATCCCCAATAACTTGCCTTGATTTTTGCCTACGTTATAGTTCATGGTGGCTACTTTCTTTTGGCATAAGCATTTTACATAGCCATTCACCATTATAAATAGGCAAAACTATGGTTTTATAATTATTAATTCTCATTTAAGTTATTTTTTATGGAGAGTTATGATTGCCTTTTAAATAATTTATTATTTCAATTTTTATCGGAATAATAATCTTCAACAAGCCAGCAAAAACTTGAAACAGTTATTGATGGATACCGAATATTTTTATGCGGCGTTACGCTGTTTTCGAATGTTGATTCAATATCTAACTTTGTAGGTCGTGCTTCTGGTTTAAAGGACTAGTTACATGATGCATTAACACGCACAAGAATGTAAAATGTACGAACGCGTGAATGAACACGAAATGCTCCGTTTAACCTCCCAACTTGTGCAAACGCACGAACGGAAAATAGAACCTGTTCTAATTTGGTTCATGCATTCGTACATGTTCCGTTCCTGTCCACAAAAATCATTCACGCAAACAGACATTAACTCGTACGGGTTAATGTACCGTGTAACCAGGCCTTTAGGGGTAACAAACTGGCATTGTATTTTTTTATGGAAAAATTGACGTAACTCTTTTCTTATTTAATATTAATTTTCATACAGATATTTCCACTTATGATCAAGCAAAGAAAAATTCAAGTTTCCCACGAAAATATGCTCTAAAAGAGAGGTTCTCATATCTCTGCCCAGCTTAAGCGTTTTGAAGCGTGCCTCCGTGTAAGCTCGCATGCGGTCGGAATCCGTAATGCGATTCCCTTACGGTGCACGAAGTTTTAACGGTTCTGCGTCGCGAGTTGCGTACGGAGACGGAATTGGAGCGAACTCAGAGCGAAGTCATTTTGTCAAACGGGGCGATGTCTAAAATTGGCTCGGAAGGGTTGGACAGAATGATGAATGAGAGAGAAAAAAGCGCTATAAATATCTACGGATCGTCTTGGAGACTTGCCCCCCTTTTCATTCAAATAGTTTTCTCAGGAACAAGGTTTCCTTGAGATCACTCACTCACTCAGTGCTTTAACTCGAAGATTGGTTTGAATAGGCGAGGGTAAAGCTCGTCCCAAACCAAGACACAGGTTTGTGAATTTCTGATATTCAGTATAGGGGGAGGAGGAAGTTCCTTTCCTCGTGCCTGGAGGACTTTTGCTCTTATTGCGACTGTGAAATAATTTCGTCTTCCTGAAGGGATGGAAAGAGTGAATAAGCGAGAAAAAGTGCTTTAAATATCTATGGTAGATAGTCTTGGACATGTGCCCCCATTTCATTCAAGCAGTCTTGTCAGGGGCTGAGGTCTCCTTACGATCGCTAACTCACTCAGTGCTTCAACTAGAAGGTCGGTTTAGATAGGTGAGGGTAGAGGTAGTTCCAGTCTAAGGCACAAGGTTGTGAATTTCACACTCATTGTAGAGTGATGGCAACGTTCCTTTCCTAGCGCATGGAGAATTGCTGCTAGCATAGCGATTGTGAGAGAATTTCCTCTTATGTCTGGCTGTCTTTCCTAGTTCCTAGTAGGTCTCGTCCCAGACTAAGGCACAAGCCTGTGAAATGAACACATTCAGTGCAAGGGGGAAGGTTCCTTTTCTTAGCGCCTGGGTGACTTTTGCTAAAGTTGTGATTGTGAAAGACTTTCATCGTCAGTTGGGCTGCCTTTCCTAGTTAAAACATTTCGTTACTACGATGCTTATGATACATAGAGGATGATTTGACTGAATATTAGGGGAATAAAAAAAAACTTCCCACAAAGCGCCATTTTAATCATGCTCATGTGATTTGGATTGAATTACCGTATTCATTAGCTAATAACTACGAATTTTTCATGGGTCCTTGCCTATATTTATTTTTTTCATATTTATTAAGGTATTATATTCATTTTGTCAGTCTTTGGTCAAAATGGTGAATGTAGTCTAGCAGTTTCCATAATGGTACTGCCTTTAGATCCTGAGTAAAAAATTCTGTTTTCAAATACAATTTATGAACATTTTAGCCTAAAAAACTATATTTGTTAACGTCAGTCAATGAAACACACCTTAAGGATTATATTTCGGAATTTTCATGAAAATATCAAGTGTTTCATTCAACGAAACAACTTCCTTAAGACTTGCCCCGCGGTACTCCTGGGTTCTGAAAAGATCGTCAACTCGAGGATCGCTATCAATGTTAACCGGGAGGTCGCTTTTCATTTTTTTCAAAGCTCTTTACCCAACTTTCCGAAAACCAGTATAGTTTACAAACCAATTTTCTCCCATAGTGAAACCATATCCCCCTGCATCCGGGGCAGAACGAATCAGCCTATGGGCTTGTCACTGATTAGCTCAACTCATCGTTTATGAATGGGAAAAAGATAAGTGGAGGTACCCTCCTCTCTGTGAAAGTTCACTTCTCAATGAACTTACGGAATCACGACGGTTTCGGTTTTTTTTTCAGTCCAACTCGGTCGTGACATTATCGGCGTTTCCAAAATTTTTTGGTGAAAAAAGTGTTCCTGGTTGGTTTGGAGCGGGGGTTATCTCACGTGCGGGTCCCGCACCCCGACCGTAATTTGTTTCGGCCGATACCCGTTCCGCTTGAATGTTTTTTGGCGGCATCGAATGTGGGAGTTCGATGGAAAGTCTAAGAAGAGGGTGTATTTATGTGATGGTAAAGCTTTGCCGAGGATAAAAAGGCTGAGGTGAGCTGCTAGTTAAGTCCGGAACATCCAACACTGCTCAGCTTCTGATAAAAAGCCTCCTTTCCCCAACTCCATTCCATTGGGTAACGCGAGAGCCGAGACAGACGCGCGTTTAACGGTTCTTCACCTCGGATTCCAAATCCTTCTCGTCGAGGAATGAGATGAACTTCCGGCCGAAAACCTTTCGCCATAAATTGAAAGCGTTCAACGGGGCAATTGATTAAACCTGACTTCGCTGATACGGTGGAAGTGGGTATTCACGAAAACTGGAACCAATCGTTTTGAATTGGAATTTGCCCGGGCAACTTAAGGAGGTAGGTTCGCGACTCTTCGTGATTCAAGACAAATGCATTTCACATATTTGACGAAAAAACGTTTTACTATCTTTTGAATACACATGGAGTTAAAAAATTAAATTACGGTACAGAGACTTTGGATAAATCATTCCTAATAATTTTTAGCTATTATTCCATTTGAGCTTACCGTAGCGCCATTTTCATGTAACTAACATCATTTTAATTCAAAATAACACCATTTATTTCCTAATAGCTCGAAAGGTAGTGCTCTTAGGTTTAATTTAATCACAGTTTGAGTAGCTCGGATGACATGAGATTTGTTTTCATGACTACAGAAGTATTGTAGTATTAATCAACGTTTTCGAATACTTAGATATATATCGCCATTAGATCCTGTATAAAATGTGGCTTATTAGCACATTAGGTCTTTTTCTGTAGCATGTATGCTCTTCACTGATGAAACGTACATTGTATATATCTCTTCTTTCGTTACTGTATCAATGATTTATTCCCACTGTCCCTATATTGGGATTTTTCTTCCTCATAGAAAAATCTCCCCGGGATGGTGGTAGAAAAATTGCGCACGCATGGTTTCGCTAGGTAGGACCCCTTTTGCTTCCATAGCACTGGGGTGCTTTATCCCTACTCCCATTTCCTTCCAGCCCTTTCCCTTCCCTGGAGGCGTCGGCGGGCTCCGATCGCGACGGCGTCTCCATCCTTTTTCCTTCCTCTCCAGCCCCCTCCCCGGGATTCCTGGCGTATAAGCCCCTGGCTTGGTTCCGGGCCCCGGTGCGTTGTACCCTTATCAGGGTTCGCCTTGAACCCTGAAAGTTCTTGTATCAATGACTCTTTTCTTTTATCAAGTAAAACTTATTCTGAGGTAGGCAAATTTTCTTGGATTATACCTTAATCACTAGACATAAAGGCAGCATCGTGCGAACGGGTTAGAGTAATAGTGTTAAATGATAAAGCACATAAATTTTCAAAGTTTTCGTGCTGGCATCTATTTACCATCCGTAATCATTTTGGTCTCACTGCGAGTTCGACAAAAAAAGCTCTGTTCCTTCTTTACATCAAGTTTTCATCATTTTCCATCTAACTGAATCCCATTTAAAATTATGCATGAGACTTTAGTGCAAGTTTACATTGATATAAAGGGTTCGCAAAATATTAAAAAAAGAATGATTTTTAACTGCATTTTTTTCCCTGGAAAAGAATAATAAACACAAAGCATCTGTTACGTTGAAACGGATATACACAAGAGGCCAGGAGGGTTACTATAATCACGACAAGAATATGATGACGATCTTTTGTAACTTTCGGATTTCGCACCACAGCCACTTGGGCACGTATTTCATCTGACGTAGCCGCAGATCGTTAAGGCTGCTCCACTGAGCGTTTCGCATTTCCTCATCTCAAATCCTCTGCTGAGATAAGAAGGCTAAGCATGGATTACAGAGCATGCCACGGCTACCAGTCCAACAATCGCTTCATCCTTCCGTGGACTATCATTGTTTTCGCTGGAATCCACGGATTCAAAAACCCGGGTCCCGTTTTTTTCATTTAATTGCGGGTTATCTTTCAAAAAATTTAAATATACATTTAAGAGCTCACGAGGAAGGCTTTGCGTGCCGTCTTCATCTCAAGAATTTTTCATCTTAACGGTTAAAAAAAATGAAAATCGCTGTCGCGCTTCGCTGGTCGGCTGCTCGGGAGTCAAGATCGTGGGCTTTTGTGCAGTGGCTACCTTAATCGATTTGGAGAAAGCAACTAGTGTTTCGCCCAAAGAAGTCTGATTGCCTGGGAGCCGGTTCGTGAGCCAATGTTCCGCGGAGTAATGAACCGTGAATTGGTGGGTATGATGTAGTTGTCCACTTGCTCACGTATTCACATACGAGGGATTTGCTTGGACTCAAGCAAGAGGAATTTTATTCAAAGAAATAACCGCTAGCAAGCCAGCTAGCTAGCGGCACACCTTTACAGGGTCACCCGATATTGAAAATAATTATTTATTTAGCTAGTTAATTGCCCACATTCAGCTTACTTGTTAGTTTAGAGTGGCACAATATAGCACGCATAAAAATACCAACACATTCAAACGTAATAAATTCAAATAAATAATAATGCATCAAATGAAATGTTGCTCATCTTAAGAATTTCTATTCAGGTGGGAAAGAGCCCAGTTAGTAAAAGTATGGCTAAGAAGTGAGAACGGATCATTGTGGTCTGGAACTGTGGCGCAGCGAGGGGGGGTTTTGGGGGATAATCCCCCCCCCCCCCGATCTCAGACAATGTTTTAAGTTTAATCTATTTTATTTGTTTAGATTAATATTACTTATAGAATAGTGTAAGGATTAATAAAATATCCCTCAGAAGGCCGTAAAACTCACCATTTTTAACCATTTATCTTAATTTTTCCGGCGGAGGGCCCTTGCACCTCCCGCTTACCCTGGAAGGTATGCCATACCCCCAGACGCCCCAGTATTAGTTGCGCCTGTAACCCTCCCTAGCCTTAATTCCTAGCTGCGCCCCTGGTCTGGAAGAAGGGAAGAGAGGCGTAAGAGGAGGGAACGTTTGGCCAGTGACAATCTGGGAATGGACATATGGAGGAGCGCAAGGGCGCAGCCAGGAATTAAGGCTGGGGGGGTGGGGGGTTTAGGTGCAACTAATACCGGGGTGTTTGAGAGTGTGGAATCCCCACCAGGATAAGCGGTAGGTGCGAGATTAATAAATTGCGGAATTTTAAGGTAAATGGTTCAAAATGGTGAGTTTTACGGCTTTCCGAGGGATATTTAATTAATCCTCACACTATTCTATTAGCGACATCAATCCAATTAAGTAAAATGGATTAAAAGTAAAAATTTATCTGAGCTCTGGGGGGGGGGGGTTTATCCCCCAAAACCCCCCCTCGCTGCGCCACTGGAGGAGCTAATGCGTGCGATTCGGTATTTTAAGCGTGTATTCGAAATTTAAAGTTTGAATAAGAGATTAGTTCAGGACAGAAGTATTAAGTATTCCACCGATTATGTTAGGTTTCAATTGAGTATTTAGGAAGTATTCTGGCAGTCTTGCCTAACCTCACGGACATATCGGAGAGGCGCCTCGCTTCTCCAAATCGATTAAGGTAGCCACTGCAGAAAAGCCCACGATCTTTACTCCCGAGCAACCGACCAGCGAAGCACGACAGCGATTTTCTTTTTTTTACCGTTAAAATGAAAATCATCCTCAATTTACTGTAAGCCCTTCCATTTTATCTAAAAATCCTATTCTCATTCTTCATCTTCCTCATTTAACCAACATTCTACCCTCCAACACTGTTTTCAACATCCCCTCCCCGCTCAGTTCTCGCTCCATCCATACCTTCTTCTGCCTCCAACGTATCTCATCATTTTGTATGCAAACGACTGGTGTCCTAACACCCGCTGCCACACGCCTTTTAGGCGGCTTTCAGGGTAGTATGTAAGTGTATAAGTAGATGATGCTGCCATTATTTTAATAGCGACAACGTCTATGAATACAGCATTTAGTGAACCGGTCTGTTTAAAGAATACACTAGGCAATCTTTGGCGAAGCATAACAGCACGCACCCAAGTCTGCGTTACAACTTAAACGGATTTATGTCGAGGAAAAACATGCAGTCAGCCATTGAGGATTTTAATAAGGGGGCGAAAGAACCATCAGCGGAGGTATAATTTGCTGCGCGGAGATTCAAGTTCAAAGGCGTCGTCAGGACGGCTCCTTCCGCGTGGAAAGTCAGTCGGAAGGCGAGAGAAGGAAAGATCAAGTTCAAGGACTTTCGCTCTCCACGTCTTCGAGAGACGACGAGTCCGGAGCGATGAACGACCTTCGAAAAATATGAAGATCTTCCTGCGCAATGTCTCCTGGAAGTCGGCTTCGCGGAAGATGGGGAACTCAGGTAATGTGTCAAGGGCGTATGTGACCCACGTTTTACGATTTAAAAAAAAGAAAGGTTCATCTACACACTACCCCACAAGCCGCCGAAATACGCCCCTTATCCTTCGGGAAAAAGTTGACGAGAGGATAGTTATGTAATAGTTCTAAAAAAGGGTATGAAGATTTTGATATGGAGTGAAGCTCTTTACGGTGCGGAAACATGGAATATTAGGAAGGAGGGTTGACGAGGTGGCTGGAGTTTTGACTTCCCATCCGGTTGGTCCGGTTTCAAATCCCGGCGGTGGTAGAGATTTTTCACGGAATGTCAGATCCCTGCTTGAGATCCTAAAGGTGCAACACTCCGTCCGTCGGATGGGACGTTAAACAGTGGTATCTTTCGTTAAGAGTAGGCTAATCCAACGCTGGGTTTCTCTCCACTCTTTCTTACCCACCCTTACCCCAAGGCACAAATGACCTTAGCTGTCGGTCACTACCTCATCTTGAAATGTTCATATTATTTTGACTTTTTTTGACTGTTTTTTTTACTTTGACTTTTTGACTTTGACGTTTTGACATATATTATTGACTTTAACTCTGCCAAAGTTTGCCTGCGTCGAAATTGAAAAATTATATCCAAGGAAATGATTGGTTAAACTTTCGAATAAGAGATACAGGAGAACTTTACAATGAACTTCTTTTCACATCCTGGAAATTTCGAAATTATAGCATCTATATATTATAAAACCCACTTCCTACCACTGACTGACTGACGGAAAGATTCATAGATATGTTTGGGGTGAACGAGATGAGAGACAAAAAGTCATAGATTTGATCCCCTCTCTAATCGTCTGTAACCCCAGAAAAATTGTCGAAACACTAAATTTTCTATTTTTTATCTATGACAACGTTGCCTGAGTAATTTCAATGTATTTTTCGATTGCGCCAAATTGTCATTTCCATTTAAAATTGCAACGAAATCAGAGATCAGGAGATACCAGAAGTAATAATAAATTGTAACGAAATTACGCCTACATATAAACCATTGAATACTAAAAATACTCTTGCAGGTGACTCCGTAAAGTTATCACCGTGTCTAGTCCCGGTACCCTAGAACATTTCCTACTCCTCGGAAATGGATTTCCTGCGTCATTCTTCCTTTTCCATTTCCTATTTGACCCTTTCTCTCTCTGCCCTCTCTCGAACCTTCAGAGATCCACCTTTTCTTTTTTCTCCCGAATGAAATCATCGCTTATTTTTTTTCTGATGATGCTCCATCTGAAGCGAGGCGTGAAACAAAAAAGGCAGAGTTCTGAGGGGTGGGGCAGGAGCCATACGATGATGTATGGTCATTGACGCCAAATCGTTTTGAGGGGATGGGCTTTATAACGGCAAACGGTAATGTCGAAGATCGCATTTCTTCCATCGGTGGTTAGAAGGGAAGGTCTTCATCTCTTCATCCACTTCCTCTTAGCCAGTTGAAATGAGTTATTATAAACACGTTAGCGTTTTCCCATAAAATGGAAGCAGATCTAAATCAACGTACTACTCCGCAAGCCGCCTCAATAGGGGTATGGCGGGGGTGTTAGGATATCAGCTGTTAACAAATAGAAAGGAAAAACTGTAACGGAATTACGCCTACAATTTATCAAACTCGTTTATGGTTTGGGGGAAAAACGAAGATCCATATCTATCCGATCGGCAAAATATCTCTCTTAATTTATCTTTCCAGTCGGACTTAGATATTTTTGGGGTTCAAATATGACTCTCTGCGTGTTGCTCTGAAAGATATCCCTTCTCAAGGGGGTGGTTTCCTATTTTTTTATTGCCTAAATCGAAATAATATTACTCCTGGAGTATGTATCTCACGCTTTTAGATTTCTAAATGATGATATCTATTTTTCGCGATTGAATTAAAAGTGAACATTTTCAAGCGCGCAAAAACGCGACGGTCAAATTTAAATGCTGGGAAAAGCCCGTGTGACGTCATTCTGGTTCCGCCTGCCGCTGTGTGAGGCCACCTTGGTGCGAGGCTATGATGCAGGCTGCTAGCAGCTAGCGCTTGGCTTAAATATGGATTATTAATACCCTATCATACGAAGGAAACTTTCCGACCATAGGCAATTTTAACATGTGATTATTAAGAGATGTTTCCCAGAGCTCTGTGCCTCATGCATGCATTGGTAATCTCAGACGATGAAAAACTCCTGACTACTCGTATAGATTCTAAGTCCCTGTGACGTCACGTGGAGATGCATCGCATGGGCGCCAATCTGGCCTTTTTGAATGAGGTTAAAAATGGCCATTAACATTCGTCTAAACTGAGAATTCTAAGACCAAATAATTTGTATATTATGATTACACTAATGGTGGGTAACGAATCACTGTCAATGCATTTCGTTTTCTGTGATGAAGGAAACTACCCTGTTGCTCAAGCAATCTAAGCCTAGCGTACAGACTCCGAGTCTCTAGCAGCTCTTGTCCTAATTCATTTAACATCTTTTTAATTCTTTCTGTACGCCCGTGGCAGTTTTTGACGAATCGCGCGGCTTTCCTTTGTATTTTTTAAGTTCACAGATTAAGTCTTTCTGTACTGGATCTCATATCCTCTTGAAACTTGAAATGGGCTCGTACCAGGCACAGGCCTCAATCATTATGTGCATCAAATATTCCCTCATTTTATTTTCCGTTGGTATAATTGTAAGCGATAATTTTTCGCGTTCCATTAAGTGACTGTTTATTGAAGTAATTGGTGACGGTAAGAAATCATAATGATCAGGTAATAGGAATGTATTTTCAGTGCGTGAAATCAGTGGATCGTGTAGATTTTGAAATCTTTGTAAGCATTTACAAGCTGTAAATTGAGTCCGATATTAACCTATTTCCTCTTTCATGCAAGACGTTATGTTCGAGAATAATATTTCTTGCGAAAATGCAGGTTCAACGATAAATTTTTACACTCAAAATCCCCATGATCGATGTAGGAAGAAAAAAAAACTCGCATTAATATATCTGAGGCACACAGCGTAAAAAATTCTTAACGGTAGGAAATGTTAATACGCCTAGCTGGGTTTCGTCATTTTCATGATGTCTCCTGGAAATGAATTCATTCGGTTTCCTTCAATGACTCATGTCCTCGAGTTGAATGTTTTTGGCGAGGACATTGCTCTCATATAAATCCACATCCGGCGGTTAAAAGAGCAAAAAAGGAGAATCAACGCTGTACATAATTTTGAATGCGCCTCAAAGGTCACTTGTGGGCTGATGACCTTTGCTTCCCCCACCACTTTAATAACTGCCCAAACATCTACCTACCCACGAAGGCTCCATAAGTAAATATAAGGATGAATTACGAATGATACCCATGAACAGGTAATTTCCACTTGAATATTTATTTTTTTTTCCTTTTTTAATTGCTTTCGTAGGATAAAGGTCATCCCTCTACCAATAAAATCATGAATATAACATGGTTAAATCGATCATACTCAGCCTTATTATCTGTCGTATTATCGTGATCGTCAAGAAATATGTAATATTTTTAACCCTGCCGCGTGAACGGCGGTGAAATATACAAGCATTGTCAATTGGTAATTCTTGTGTACGTCAAGAAATATTCGGCATGTGTCAGGTAGACCATTTTCAACATTAATTGTATATCATACATAAATAAGTTTACAACTGAGAAAATATCGAGATAAAATCTCGCGTCGATTATTGGCAGAGCAATCCGAAGATATAAGATATAATTATGGCTGTTAAACGAAACTTATATTTTTGAAGATGTGATCTTTTAAATTCATAACTTTTCATTGACATTTTCACCATTTATTAATCATCATCATTAGTCAACAATCCTAAGATTGGTTTGACGCAGCTCTCCACTACTCTCTCCTATCAACTAGACTTTTCATATCGACGTATTTCTTCTCTTTTACATCTTTTATAACTCGTCCTATGTAATTCCTCATTCGGGGCCGTCCTACATCCTTCTGCCCTTCCACCTGCCTTTCTACGATTGTTTTCATCAGGCCTTCAAGCCTCATAATGTGGCTAGCTAAGTTTTCCCGTCTTCTTCTTAAGGTTTTTAGAAAAATTCTCCTTTCTCCCAATCTTCGTAGCACACCATTATAAATATTAATTGGTCATATAGGATTTTTATGCATTCTCTTTGATCGTGTCAAGAGATGTGCCTACTCGGCAGGATATGAACAGCCGATGTATGACGTGACTTAAAAAACAATTAAGAGGAAATGACGCGAAGAACGCAACCTAAAGTAGCACTACGGGGTTTATGAGCATGAGATGCACCAAATCACAAACTTAAGTTGCAAACTGGCAAGCCGTATGGGAACGCATAGCGGACAAAGAAACAGATATCCTCATATATACATATTTATTTATAATTTAAATATTGAGAATAAATGGATCACTCTCATCTCATTGCTGATCTGTGGACATTTTTGAAAACCGATTAAATAAACGGCTGTATTTATCAATCTTCTACGAGGTAGACTTAGGCATTCTCTTAATAGTCCCCTTGCTCTGTAACGTGTGCAGTCGAGGCGATAGACTTAAGCAATGAGTTCCCTCCTTTTAGGCCCCGGAGGGCTGGTGACGCGATGGGCAGGTGCTTCCCAGTGAACTTTAGGGGGGAAGGAATAACAGCGTGTGAACAAGATGGTGGTATGGGAGGCGCCGCGCCATGGAGAGTTAGTCGGTAGTAGTTCGTTGAACTGAGCTTTTTAAAAAATCTTTCTCCACCTCTCTCTTATCCCCTGCCGTCATATTCCATTATCCCACTCATTATAAAGCGAGCTATAAGAGTGTTGTCGGAGGGCGGGCTGAATGTAAAGAATGGATTCTTTAGGGATGAGAGCTTGGTTGGCATGGCAACATCTCCGCATTTGAATAAAGGCGGCCTCAAATGACAAATGACTTTTTCTGTCCGCAAATTCACCTCCAGGTCCCTGAAGGGTAATGGCATTTAGTGGTACCGTCATGTGATTCCCGTCTCTCTGTGGAACTATTCGAGCCTTTCATTGAATGAAGTGACCCCAGTAGAATGACCACAATATTTTCGGGTCCGCTACGACTTATCTTTTTTTACTCTAAATATGCTTCCAGTTTTAGTTTTCTCCCCATTAATGTAATTGTAATAGTTTTTATTAGTCACGTTTCACGAAAAAATCTTTCACTAAAACGGTATATACTTCAATTCTCATCACTTTCATGGATTTTTAATGTTTTTATCAGTTATTAGAAATAAATCTTTCTGATATATAAAATAATACATATGAAATTTCTTTATGATATATAAAATAAATATAGGAATTTACCCCTCGCTCCATTGTTTAGATAATAATTCGCGAAATAGTGAACTTGCAGGGTTTGGTGAAAATTAAAAAGTGCGATGGGCATAAAAATTGGTTACGATCAAAATAAATAAAATAAAAAAATCCATAACTGCATTGAAAATTGAGGCGGAAGTCGAAAATAAAGAAACGAAATAAAAGAAATAAATCATTTGCGAGGGAGTGATGCATACTCTCAATCACCCTTTCCACCTTCTTATTAATCCAATTAGATATTTTATTGCGGTGGAGTATCGATCATGCCGCTGCGGTCATCGAAACGTTTGCCTGCCTCTGGGGAAGTTCTAGACTCCTCCCTCGCTCATCTCTGAATGCAAACACACTGTTACTAATCGTTCATTTCGCTCTCTTCGGTATTTTAAATCAAAATAACAATTACTGACAATGGTAAAATACCTTGAAATGACTGAAAATTTTACACCTTCAATTAAAAAAAAACTTCCATTTTCCTGTCATTAAATTCAAGAGATTTACGTTTGAACTATTTTGGTGTGCTGTAACATATCGCTAACGGTTTCATCATATGTGCAGCAGTAATTTTTTCTGCTAATCAAATCAACACCCTTATACCATAATTTGCAACAGGGAAACATTCATCAACTTTAGCAAGTAAACTTAAGATTATTTGTAATCAATATCTTACTTCAATAAATCAGTATTTGTATCAATGTATAAAAGAGGATATCTGTTTGTCTGCCCGCTATGCGTTTCCATACGGCTGCACGGATTGCAACCTAAGTTATTTCATAGATGCCTCTCATACTCTCAATGCCCGTGGTAGTACTACTGGTTGTGTCTGACGTGTTCTTTGCGTCGCTTTTTCATTACCGTTTATTACGTCACGTCATTCAACTTCTGCGGTTGGATATCCTGTCGGGTTGGCACACCTCTTTAAATGCTTAAAAAGGTAAACATAAAAATCCTATTTGATCATGAAATCCAAGTTTCATGTATCGCTCTTCTCTGGGCCCTATCCTGCCCGAGCAATGCCGTATGGCCTTCAAGTAACGGATAGAAAATAAAAAAAATCCATGACTGCAATGAGAATTTAAGCGGAAATCGAATATAACGAAACGAAATAAAATAACGAAATCACTTGAGGAGTGATGTATTCTCTCAATCACCCGTTCCAGCTCCTCATTATTTCAATTGAATATCGATCGATTATATCGAATAGATATCGATAAAAGAAAGACATCAGTTGAGAGGGAGTGATGCATTCTCTCAATGACCTTTTCCACCTCCTTATTATTCCAATTTGATATCGATCGATTATATCGATTCGATATCGATAAACATAGGCGGATCTGGGGAGGGCACGTGGGCACGTGCCCCCCCCCCCCCCAACTCTAAAATCATTTCGTTCGTTTTGTATTACGAAGTATCCTTGTGCCCCCCCAGGAACAAAATCCTGGATACTGCCTCGCTTGTGCCCCCCCCCCGGAAAGAAATCCTGGATCCGCCCCTGTCGATAAAAGAAAGGAATCAGGTGAGGGGGAGTATTGCATTCTCTCAATCACCTTTTCCACCTCCTTATTATTCAAAATAGATATCGATCGATTATATCGATCAAGTATCGATAAGAGAAAGAAATCAGGTGAGGGGGAGTGATGCACTCTCTCAATCACCTTTTCCACCTCTTTATTATTCCCATTAAATATTTCATTGCGGTGGAGCATCGATCATGCCGCTGCGTCATCGAAACGTTTGCCTGCCTCTGGGGGAGTTCAAGACTCCTCCCTCGCTCAACTCTGGGTGCAAACACACAATTACTCATCGTTCAGTCCGCTCTCCTCGGCGTGTTATTTATTTCTCCGGCGGAAGGCAAATCTCCTCTCCTTCGGCGTCCGCTGAAATTGCCATGGTAAACGCAGCGGATGGGCACGTCACGTTCCCTCAGTGTTCGCACTTACCATTACGTGTCGCCGAGTGATATGTGCGCCTTTGGTTAGCTCTCTGGCGTTGATGGATTGGGATTTCGTCGCATCCCGTTACCCTCGCCGAACTGGAGGAAAGTACGATTTTTTTATCGAGTGTCTTGATTTTTTTATAATTTCATCCGGGATAAGAACATCAGCATACATGCTGGAACACAGAAATATATCAAGGTAGTCTGTAGGATATTCTTTCATGATGTAATTCTTCTCCGGAAATTTATTTTTTTGAATCAACGATAAAAACTACAAATGGTAATTTCCACACAATGATACAACACTCAACTACCGACCATGATTTCAACTTATTATGTCATTTTCACCTTGAAAAGTATCTAGTTTTATGATGGATTCCCAATATAAAACTCAAATACGATTCAAGGTGACGTAATATGGTGAAAATGACGCCATATGTTGAAACCGTGGTCGGTATTCGAGTTTTGTGTTGAAGAGACTAAATTTCCATTTTTAGTTTTTATCATGCATATATCAAACCTCCATCAAAGCAAGCCTGAAACGATTTTATTCGTATTTTGTTAAAGTTTTCTCATAAAATTCACCCAATGAAATTATTATAAGGGTGTTTCAGGAGTAATACGAAATACTTCAGGCGTCAAGAGGTATGAGTGCAATTTTTATCATTTCAAAAAAAAAGGGCAGATAATTGTTGGTGGGTAATACTACATTGTAATAACAAAGGGATACGAGTGAATCACTGAATCTATGCAAGATGTTTCTGAATGGATATGAAATACTTCAGGAGGTGGTAGGTGAGGACATTTTGAGAATTTTTATCCATTTACATGGTGTCGCAACTCCTTAGTTAGATACTGGACTACGGCAACGCAAAAATATTTTGGATGCACTTCGCAGTTACCATTACAATGGTTTTTCTTGGGTATCCAACACTTTATTTAATACTTTGGATTTTTAGGACACTAAATAATTAAGTTTTATTAACGAAAATGTGCCATTAAAATTTTTAAAAACAATTAATCTGAAAATGGGTGAAATTATGAAAATATAATATAGCAATGGTTGATGCTCTCTCAAAGCTCTCTTTTAATTAAGCTTCAAGGGTTATACATTTTTATATTTTAAAATAACTATTTTAAAATATTCTATGGTAGGTATCCGTGATGATATTGCGCCAGTAAATTTGTACAACATAATTTTCATTGCGTATTTTCAAAGCAGAAAGGATAACTAATGCCTTTGTTAAAATAATATTTTCCTTTCAATCTCTAAAATTACATTGTGATAATACTCTTCGAGTGGCCTCGGGAGAAGTTTTTCCACCATCATTGCCCAACTATTTTTATGTTTTGTATCCTTTAGACTATGGTTTTCTTTTATTTTCGGGATAGACAACTGAAAAGTCATTGACTCCTCTTCTCTTTTATTCTCTCGATATTATGGAGATGTGGAATGATATCACCGAATGCGAATTTTTCTGCGCAGTCCCACAACAGGTTGGCAGCCTGGGGCAGCCACTCGAGGAGTGACTAGGCGGAATTCCAAGCCACTTACTCAAGATTAAGTTCGCGAAGAATTTGGAATGGGCAGAGCATATTAGGTCATCAGCCAATTCGGCGGAATGACAACGTGAGCCTATACAAAGTCGAAATTTAATTAAAAATATCATTCCTCATCCCTCGAATGAATAATATCAAAACCTTAATGATACTTCCATATATTTTGAACGCTTAAAAACTACGATTGTAATTAAGCTTGTAGTCGGGGCGAAATTAAGAAATTATTATAAATATAAATAGTTTACGGAATAAATTCTTGATGCACTCAATGGTTGACGCCTTACATTTTTAGAAATCCATAATTAAGGTTAGGAAAATAAAAACTTTACTTTTCTACAAACACACTTATACTGTCGTCAACTAGTTTCGATATACTGAAAGATTCCCAAGACTAGTCACAATATAAGTGCGTTTGTAGAAAACAAAGTTGTTATTTTCCAAATCTTATAAATTCTTGAGTTAATTTTTGGCGAAATGCCAATTGGAGAATTCCAATGAAACCATTCTTAGCGTTAAATTTATATAAATTACTCTGAAAGTATTTAATTTAATCTTGAGAATGATTGTGAAACATTTTTTTGAGAAGAAGTTTTTTTTATAGTTACTTTCGTTGCACTTTAATTGTCCTACACTTAATTTTGGAATTTTAATTCCATTTTACACTTAATTTAACGGTGAATGACAACGTAGACCTACAGAAAGTGTAAATTTAATTACAAATATCATTTCTCATCCTCGAATAAATAACATCAAGCCATTTATGTTACTTCCATGTGCGTCTAATTACTAGCATTATAATTGACCTTGCAATCGGTCTGAAATTAAGATGATTTTCCAAAAAAATAAATATTGCATTGAATAAAATCATAGGTTAACATTTGCGAAATACCAATTTGAAAAATCGAATGAAAACATTAGGAGTTTTACCAGTTTTATAATAAATCTGGAGTATGTTTATTTAATATTAAGAACGATTTTGCGGCATTGTTTTGCGCAGAGGTTTATGGAATTATTTATATTACAGTACAGTTGTCCTACAATTTATTTTGGATTTTTAGTTCCAGTTTACAGTGTAATTCGCTCATATAACTATTATCTTTGGTCGCCATGCCATCGTCATGTGTTGCCAACGTGAAAAAAATCCAATCCGGATAGATAAAATCACGGATGTTCGTGCATAGGCAAAAAATCCCTATCGAATCCTTTGGCGCATTGAATTTAATGTCGGTATGGGATGTGTACGTTGGTACCTTACTAAAATTTCTTCTCTCCGGTCATTTCACGGTTTTTCTTTCGGAGACACACGCTGTGTTTGCGCGGTTCATTAGCGCCTCCGTGCGCCTTCTGTTTTTATTTTCGGGAGGAGGTTAGTGACCGCCAGGTCTGCTAAAAAATTAGCTGGTGTCCAAACCCTTTCCTTATTTCATGCGCCATTTCCTTGGAATGCCTCGCTAATTCCGCATTCCTCGAGCATAGCTAGATTTAGGCAGAGCAGTTTAAAGCATACCGCGACTAACCACGGTGATAACTTATACGGGAGTCACCCGCAATGCACAATCGTGCGAAAGATCCACAGAGGAAAAATCATGGATTTGGAGGAAAATGGATTTTTTTCTCTGCGGATCTTTCGCACGATTAGGCAGAGCATATAATTTATAAACTTTATCGAAACGCCTTCTGAAGGCTATTAATATTTTGATACAGACATTTGTAAACGATTTTATAAAGAAATTAAAGATAAGTTAGTAAATAAACGTATCGCGCGATTCCTGAATCCTTTTTTAAAAATTGAAATCTCAAGTAAGCATGGGCTTTTATGGGTGAAAGTCAGAGCGAACCACGCAAGTTTGATATTTTTTGTGAAATAAACGTACGCACCTATGCAATACAACAGAAGTTCGATAGAGTATTCGAAGAGTATTTGGATCTAATTATCTAGATCTATTTTTCTATTACTATCTAAATCTATTGTATGGACAAAATTCAGACGTAGGAAATAAGAAAATATCGTCAGCGCTGGGGAGCTGAAGTTCGGCCAGACAGGTGCAAATTCCTAACTTTTCATCTTACCTTTTTAGTCTATACCAAAAATATTTTACCTAAAAAATAAAGTCCCATTCCGATAAATGGTTGTTATATGAGAAATGGATGCACTTTTTTATGTCAAAATTTCTGCGCTTCAATCACCGTTATATTTTATTGGATCGTAAATTCGTTAAATTTGTTAAAATTAACACTTTTGCCAAACAAAAATTAATGTCAAGCAAAAATTGATGAATTTTATAGGTTATGTCATTAAATAAAGAAAGAGGACTCTGGAATATTTATAATTACAACCTTTGGCCAAATAATATACTGGGTCTTGAATACGAACTTTCATGATAATATAATTCGTTTAATAATTGTTATTTAATCATTAAATACTACTTGATTTAATCATTAAATTAATATAAAATAACGCCCTTAGCCAATAGTTACGTACACTTCATGAGTAGTAAAATATTGATAGCAAAAGTAGAAATTGAAGGATAAATTATCAGATTTTAAGGGATATTTTAAACTTGATTTATTGTCCTGTGCGTCAGGCGAAACTAACTTTTTAAGTGGATTGGGTTATATTTAATTTCCATGGTAAAACATGAATATTGGGAGACGACACAAAATCGACGTTGCTAATGAAGTGTTTCCGAGTTTTCCTGATGAAGTTCGTGGCCCATCCTCTTAGTTCTGCCAATGTATTTCCACGATGACTGTTTTTCGCCGGTTGAAAACAGGTTTCAATCTCGATTCGATAATTAAAAAGACGCGCATAAGTTCCGGGACGGTGAAATCTCAATTGGGTGCCAACCAAGGTCCATGTTTCAATTTGATCGTCTTAATTTTCGCGAACATTCTGACAACACGGAACTTGAAAGAAAACGAATTTCATTTACACTTTTTCGTACTCTCTTTCACTTGGGGAAGACACAAATCATCCAGAGAGTGACGTCTTACTGAATGATAAACATAGTTTTCCCGTAGTTGATGAGAACTTGGCAATGAACTTATTTATAGACTTAAAGACGGGCATTTATCGAGGCCATGAAATCAACAATAATTTTACGAGCTATATCAATGTGAAATAAATTAAAAAGTTAAATTTGTAAAAAAAAGACAATGGAGAGACATTTTATTCTTATTTTTCAATAATTATTTTCATGCATTTTTAAATAAAGATTGCATGAAACGTGCATGTTTCTCAGAAGTAACATTAGCCTTCTATTACGCCCGTGTATCTTTACAGCTCCTCATTATATCAAAGGGCGAAGTTAATCTCGCCCAGTGATAATAATAAAATTCATGCATCCCTGGGTATTTATATATTTTTGGAATTAGTTAGAGATAAACTGGGGTAAAAATATCAAGACATTTTACTTCCCTAATGTATAATTTTTGAATTGTACAAAACTTGAACTCATGCCTAATTTCCTTTCATGATTCTTATAGTTACCCGTTGCTACTGATAACGACATTTTTTACCCTGCTGGTAAGGCTGATATAACACCTCTTATGTATTAATGCTGAGCTTTTTTTAACGCAGCTTTTTGTCAGTATTCCTATATTCTTTACTGAAATCATTTAAAATAATAAAAGAATGCTCCATTTTCACTTCGCATTTATGAAATTTCACTATATTTTCATAGCGGTCAGTGGGTTTGAAAATTTCATACCTATAATAACTTTATGATTCATTTGGTTATCTTTTCCTACTCATTTCGAAATTTATTGCCCTGTTGGCAGGGATGATGAACACATGCTGCGTATAAATGATAAATATTTTTCTAACATAGCGCATTGTCAGTATTCCTGTATTCTTTTCTATAACCGTTGAGCAAAAAAATGATCTATTTCCATTTCGCATTCACGAAATTTCCTTATATTTTCATAGTGGTCAGTGTGTTTGAAATTTTTGTGATGAATTCGCTGCGGTAGCAACTGAGCATGAGTTGTTCCCACAACGGTACACTAATTGAACCCTGGTCAAGGCTCACGAGTTTGAAATTTCAAAGCCTTTATCTCCTTCAAAAATTTTCCCAGCTATACCGTATTGTTGGTTCATCAAAACTCCAATCTCTTTTCCTTGTTCCTCCCCAAACATGGAGAGATAGAATCGCATGGAAAGATATAATCTTTGAGCTAATACGAGGGTGGCCGAAATACAAAAACTGTTGTTTGCATAAGGGATTTCTCCGGGTCCCCCGCAACCCCCTGTTCAGAGATTCGTAATTATGCTTATTGAACGGAAGGAAAATTGCTTGCGTCTTCATTGTTTAAGATATGGGTCGCTTCCACTCCAGTTAAAATATCTGATATATGCCACGTCGGTTTTCATGTAGTCATGACAAATCACTCACCCACGTATAAGCGTGCGAAAACAATTTTACGTAAGAGCGGTGTAATTTATGAGGCGAACAATGCAAATGTAAATATTATGTCAATAAAACCTGATGACTGGTTGTGGAAGGTGTTATTTTGGTTTCAAGATTATCTTTCCCTCTTGGTGAATTTGCTTATCTCTGAAAAGGACGAGAACGGATGCGTAACATTAGCCTTAAATATCTTCCTTAACGTTATAGACATATATTTAAGAATTTTTTCTGGATTTTTTCAACATTTTCCTCTATCTTAAATATAAAAATATTGCTTTTGTAAAATACTTATAAGGTAAGATATTAATATTTTAGGTACAGTCAAATATCGACCTCAACACCCAGAAAATCCATACCCCTGAAAAAATATTTATTACGTAAAATTTTCAAACTTGAGGTACATTCAAGTATCGGAAAGAGAATATTCTCTAAAAACTGGAAATGTATTGATGATAGCTTAAATTCTTAATGAGTAATCCGTCGAGAAAAAAGACCCGTCTAGCGGTAGCGATGCGTTCTCTTCAATGTTTGATTGGGGATTTTGTCGGGGGGATATTAAATCGATGTCGTGTTCTCATCCTGAACGTTTCGCTTCGCGGGATTTCAGGGAATTTCAGATGTAGACTTCGAGACCGGACGATTCCTGCTTTTTTCTTCTCCGTCTGTGCTGAGGGCAAACATGTCTTCTCAGGCGAAGCACGGAGGTCGATGTTTGAGTCGCCGTGAGACTTGCGTGCGAACAAGCGGCCAAGAATCTAGTAGAGCTAGAAATGAAAATAAATGACATGTATGTCCCATCCCTATAGATAGCAATACATAGCTTTATTTTACAGATAATTGATCGAAGAAATAGAGTAGCTATTTTCGCCTCCTCTCCAATTTTTAAAACCAAATATGTAGGAGAAGAACTTTTAGGTTTCACGTTGATTTTTCATTTCTGAATTTGGTTTCATCAGTATTATACATGTATAGAGATGTTATACCAGTGAAATTGATAACAAGAGACATTGATAACGGTATAAAAAATTGTCCAAACTATAATTATAAATAACTGGAATGTGACAAGTGAATTTGCTTTTCTTATATCGTAGTTAGATAAAATATAGCCACAAACGTAAAAAAATGACGGAATATGTATTTGAATATTTTTAAAATGTACATTTTTAAAATTTCCTCAGTGATATTTACTATCGTAGCGCAGGTTGTGCTACTTTGAGGACATGAAAATTTTTCCAACAAAGCATGTTGTGCTATGAATGCATGCGTCTTTAAAAATTTTCGACATTCTCACTCAATAGAATTAATTTTTATGTATTTCACCATATCGCACGTGGAATTAGTATCTCCATATCTTGTCGATTTCGGTTAAATTTTTCAGGATCTTAAGTTTGCTGCAATGTTACTTAAATGTAATGCGGTATATTTTGCAGTTATAGAATTTTTGTTTCTTTAAGAGGAAAATAATCCATGCATCAAGGTGAAAATAGAAGCCGAGAAAGTATATTTCTCTACGACTGCCGCGATATTCAAATATGAAATGTATTATCGGTAGTCCGAGAGTGTCGTAAAAGGGGAAGCTCCTAAAAGGAAAATATTTACTTTAACAAACTAGAGTCTGCATGAATTTAAAGTTGTGGAGAAGGCTATAGAATGTTATGTGGGAATCTAAAGTCAGGTTGTGGAATACGGAAGTGAGAGAACAGGTTTTGTAGTTTTTACTCGAAGAAGGAAGGCTAAATATGTTAACAGAGCAGTTCTTTTACGATTGCATGTCGTGTCGCGAAGAAGCAATGTCATAACTTTTTTCAGGTGATAAATTCATCGTTTTTGTTTTCTTCTTCATATTGAATGCTTTTTCAATGAATTGATCGATTAGTTTCTGAAAACATGGGAACATAGATTCCCTTTGGAAAAGTCTGTAATTTTTATGCTTTTTTTAACTTGAGCTAAATGGGCTCCTTTTACAACCTTTTTACGAAATATCAGTCATTCATTTTGTAAACTGCCATTCTTGGGAAAGCTTATAACATACAATTCTATTTATAATTTTACTAACACGCATATACTTATCTAAGTATGTTATATAAATAATTTACTTGCCACTTTGATACTTTCCATTCTTAAATAATGGCTATTTGATTTTTTATGCATCCACCGTTTATTTTAGGAACAGAATCAAGACCACGTATATAAAGCTTCTTTCAGTGGTCTCAAACAAGATGTCAGTCCATAAAACGTTTTTTTACGACCACATGCGATTTATTAACTGAGCATACAATAAGAGTTGGTCACCGGACAATATGAGGGAGCTGTTTCTCATGAGAATTCAAGTTTATCATGAATGTAAAATAAAGGTATTGGTTCTATTTATTCCTATGAGGTGTCTTTAAAAAAATGCTATTTAAGTGTGGAATCGATACCAGTTCATTATTTATATTTTTTCTTCTCTCTCTCTCTCATTTTTGGCTAAACTAATATCTATGTGTTGTCTAGCTGTAGTGTAGGAATTAGAATTCACTTCGAGAGTGGGATATTCTTTATTTGAATCCTAAAGCATAGTGAACCCATTTGGACCCTTTAAAAATGTAGAAATCATATTTATAACTGTCACTCATTTGATCCAAAGCACATAAGTAGGGTTAGAATTTTCATACTTAAAATCAAAAATCCCTTTTTTTATCAATATGTGTACTAATAGTGTAAGTTACATCGCATGTAACTCGCATTGCCTTATTCCTGTGACCAATACAATGCATTTTTCTAGCATTAAGCTTCCATCTGAAATGGATAGCTGATTCTTATTCTTTAGTGTCACATCGGATTGGGGCTATCATTAACATGCAAACGATGCACCAGTCATTCCAAGGCGTAGGAGTGTGAGCTAAGTTGGTGGCACGTACAACGTGACAGTGGCTTAACGTAACGGATTAATGATAGCACACTTCGCTTTGTAGGTTTACGTGCCGATTGCCTTGGATTTTTTTTGTTGAGATATAATTATTTTAACCACAGATGTTTTATCCTATAAATTAAAACCCCATTAGAATTTCCACAGTACACTCACCCTTTCCAAACAATGATCTGTGTTCTAAATACGAAAATCAATCATACCTGAGTATTTTCTCTGAGTTATATTAAGATACAGGTATGTATTGAAAAGGGTGTAATCCAGGCAGCGTGAAATTTTTAAGGTCGTGGTGTTACTTTTAAACTAAAAATACGTTAGACTAAATTAATAAAACGAGAAATTGAGCGGGGACGATGCATTCTCATCATATGTTCTGTAGACCAGGGTTAAATTTAAAGCTTCCACATAATTTATTAACCTCTTGCGCTGAAATGACGAGTCTAGCTCATCATGAACTTCCAAATCGCGCAAAGACGATTGTGGCTCGCCATCAGGTTTTCTTAATTTAGCGCTATTTAAACGAACAATATAAATATTTTGAAGCTAATCAATGTTCACATATCCATAATGTACATAATGAACTCATATTTCATAAAATATGAAGCATTGGAAGGAATAACATAATTTTATACGAGTAGTAATAGCTGTGTTCTTAATGCTCTAATCGGAAAATGGTTCGTTCATGAACAATATGAAAAAGCAATTACTTATTACGTCACTGTTCAAAGTTGATTAAAAACTACAGAATATCATTTTATTTCCTACCACTCCGTTTAAAAAGAGACGCAGAAATAATCGAGTAAAGGAGCACGATATTCAGGTAATAAATTTAAGCAGAAGGGGTCAAGCCGCCATTTGAATCCTTCTGCTAGGTAGTTGCGGTTTAAAATTCATCCTAACAGGCTTTTTGGTTTCGCATGATGCTGATCTAGGATGTCTTGAATAAGTGGAGACACACTTGGCGAATGCGAATGTGTCGTGTGAAATGTGTTGTGCGTCGTTGCCCTGTCTGCTCATGGGAAGACCAAACCGACGGGTTGTATCGGGACGGAGACCCGTGTCCAGGTTCGCGAGCTTATTCACTAGGCAGCGGCGACTGAGCATGTGTGACGCGGGAAGTCCTTTGGGAACAGGGTCAAGTTGAAGGCTCTGGTCCTCTTCCGTTCACCTCCCAGCGTGGTGACCATGCAAGCGTTGAAATCTCCGGTGACAAATCTCCACCACTCTTTTTCTCACGAGCCACTTCGTCATCTAATTCCATTTAGGAGTTGAATGAATAAAAACTTTGCTTTTTCACATGGCTATTAATTGTGTCAAGCCATGCCTTTGCTAAAGCGTAACATCTTCAAAATGATTCTTGAAAATGTTACACTGTACCGGAACCATGGTCGGACAAAGTAAATCAAACTATGGGAAAAGCAAAATATTTATTCCTTCAACTCCTACGATAGAAATTCCCTCCCAAATCACGTGCGCTACTATTACTTTATTCTATTTAGGTTTTCCTTCATCCATTCAATTATTTCCAGATATATATTTCAAAGTACTTCTATCGGATTATTACGAGCTAAGGTTTAGCAGGACGTGACTTACCCATTTCCTCATTCTTCATCCAGGATTTTACTCATGTTTTTGTAATATATCTCCATTTTTTACTTTTAATGACTGCTGAATTAAACACGTGATGTGTAAAAGTAAGTTACCACGAATATACAGACTCTTTGGACGATTATAATAATTTGGATAATTATCAGAACTCGTCCTCAACGCTAATCCCAAGAAAATTCACATTTAGCGCAATCATCATGCACGCTACCAATCGGCTAATCGCTTCATTGCTAAGGAATGAGATCCATTGCTTGAATATACATTGAAATGTTTTTTTCTAAAGTTTATTGTTGGAACAGCGATGATTTCAAGCGATTTTTATAGAGTACTTCCGATTCATTCCTTGGAGTTGATGACCGATTGCTTTTGCTATTTATTGGCTCGCTTGGTTCACTGAAGAAGGTTTTAGGTCCCAGCCTTATGGGATGACAATCACCCTCTGTGCCACGGCAAATAAAGGATATCTGCGTTCAATTCGTAAGTAAGTATATATGTGTTCAGAGGACACCTCACTCTCTTTGGACCTATCGTATTTTGGCTTTTTTTTTTATTTGGCGAGAAAATATTATGTGATCATCTGGATATTCTCAGGGTGTATGTGTGGCATAGATTTTTTTCAACCATATTAAAGTACGAAGCCCTAAAATTTGAGAAATTACCCAGTTAAATTATCTAATTTGAGATAGAGACAAATTGGAAAAGGGTATAATCTTGATCATATCTTGAAGATATCGAGATTAAAGCCTAATTATTAAACAAGTTAATTCGCGAAACAGTAATAGTTAGTCGTGAGCGATGCGTCCTCTTTAACGACAAAGATGAATTGAGGACTCTGGTTTGGTTTTATTCAAACGAAACGACTTCTAGCAGAAGTTTAGCAAACGTCCGTTCAGAAAAAGATCGTGACCTACACCAAGATAGACGAGCGTTGAAGTCTCCGCATACAAACCCTGCAACTACTTACTGCTCATGAGATTACGACGGGTCTCGCAACTCGCGTGACCCGAGTTCGAAAGCGGAGCCGACAAGAATGCGGTTTCGTACGCGAAGAAGAGTTGACTGACGTGTAAAACGGACGGTCGCGGACGAATTATGTCCATCCAGAATGTATTCCGGCATGATTCTGCTCGCGTGATCATCTTGGCTTAAGCCTTATGCTCCTTACCTTGGTCATGGAAGGGTAATCTTGGCCAAAATAAACCGTTACGCATTCACCTTGGGATAAAAGTATTCCAGTTTAAACGGGGAAGCGAGCTTTGCAATCATTTTCAAATTAAGCGCAATTCCGTTCTCGAGTTGGGAATATTTCAGAACTAAGTGTACTCTACTGGATAGCACCGATTACCGACCTACCTTTGGTGTTTTTTCGTTGAATAGTGACAAGCTTGCGGCCATGACAATGTATCACACGTCGAAATGTATCTTACCGGTTCACGATGCTTCGGGGTGCCTTTTTAGTAACGGGTGTGTAAAGAAATAGCGTAGGCAAACCTGTTTATATCCAGTTTCCGAATTTATTCGAAGAAGAACGATTTACTACCAGTACCCTAGAGCTATCTAAACGTAATCATAAATCACTCTGCCCCATTATTCGAGCAAAGGAATTGAAAATGTTGTTATAAACCTTCATAGCCATGTAGAATAAGGTCGTAATACCTACTTACTTTCATGGAGTTGAGTTATCGTTAAATGTTTCTTCAAGAGTTTATAAAATTCTCAAGACTTGGCACTAAAATTATGTAAACTCTCTAACAATCTAATGGCACCTTTGTATCCTAATTTTTCCCAGTTTTTGTCAAACAAACCATTAATTACTATGATTCAAAGAAAACAAGATTTTATGGAATTTTTTTATGCCTAAAGCTAAAAAAAGTGAAAGTTAATACAAAATATACGCGTTCAGCATGGCCTACCGGCGTATTCGGATTTTGCAAAACATTAAATTAAAATAATTAGTAAAATATATTGAAATAAACTATTAATGTTTATAAATTAGTACTAATTTCAGCATTCAGTTTGGCCTACCATGGGTAGGTAGATCTCGCGGTACATTTATTAGAATAATTACTCAAATTAAAATAAACCATTGATCTATATGTAATTCATGTAATCATTTATTCGCAATCACACATCTCATTCTCTCCTGTAATTGATGCATCGACATTAAATTTGATCAATTATTAAGACAGTATTTCACTATAAAATTGATTTTGCATCAAATATTAAAAGGGCATTTTAGTCTACCCTCGCAGGCCATGAATTTAGGGTCTGAAGTAGGAAACGGCAATTTTATGGAAGAAATTCTCTATAAACTTTGACCTCGGCGTAAACCGTTTTTCAACCTATCCTCAAACTGGTGGTTATCCGACAGCTCATAAAGCTTAAATTTTAGTAAGGAGCCATGTGTATTTTTCCGTGTTATGGTTTCATCGCAATTTTATCCCGATCATAAATTTTGGTCAGAGATAACGGAGAGGGTCGGTTCCGTTGCTTTAATCTGAGGGCTCAACATTCGGGTCCACGACCAAACCGGCTGTAGTAGTCGATACAGTGTCAACTCGCCCACGTACCGATATGCCCAAGAGGCCAGACCAGTTTGGAGACAGGTCAAACGGTTGAATAACACCGAGACGCTTGCGTCATGAAAGAATCAATCGTTCTCACGCGGAAAAAAAATCAGAGCTATTATAACTGGTTCTTATAGGTGAGATGCGAGGGAATCTTCCCGTCATATATGAAAGAGATTTTGCAAGTTCCACTTAAAAACTTTATTCGCGACACTACACGACATATTTATAACTTTTCACGTAATTTTCAAGTGAAATTGCTTTAAAATGTAAGACACTTGAAAATTATGTGAAAGCGTGAAAATACGTCGCGTAATGTGGTGAATAAGGTTTTCAAATTGAATTATTCTACCGAGTAAGGTAGGTTTGCATGTAGTATTTGAGAAGTATCATGTCAGTTTCCCCTCCTTTCATGTACTTCCCTCTTCAATTCATAATAATGTTTACTCCCTTTCATTCTATCTAAAAATCCTATTTTTTTTCTTCCTCTACCCAGATTTCTACCCTCTAACACTGTTTCCAACATCCCCTCCCCGCCAAGCACTAGCTCCATCCATACCCTCTATCTTCTATGCCTCTCATCTAGAAACTGCCCCTCCTCACCCAACGGAACTTGCTAAATCTATCTACTGCATTACAATCTAACAATAGCCCCCGCACAAATTACTCATTTGGAGCATTAAGGTTACAAAGCTAAGTTTAACGGGATAATATGGGTAATTTTTAACGCCTCTAGTGCTCAAGTAACTCTGCTCAGCACATTATGGCAGTGAAAGTCTATTTGTAATCTAATCTCTAAACCAATTTCGAATTAAAATCTAATGTTAAATTAGCGACGTCAGCGGCTACTTTTGTAATCCCATTTGAATGTTTGGTGAGTGACGACAAATCTAGAGGAATACTTGAGAATCTTCAATTGCAACGGTTCCCAATCGGTGGTACACGTACCCCTTGAGGATTCGCGACAGACTAGTTGGGGGTACAACGAAAATAATCGGTAATGGTGGACGCTGCGTTCTCTCCATTCATAAAATTATTTATAACTAAAAGTGTCACCTACCCGCAGTGAAATTATGTAATAAAATGTGCACGTTACATTTTTGGGGGTACAATATTAGTTATATACATTTAAAGGGGTACCGGAGGAAAAAAAAGATTGGGAACCGCTGCTCTAATGCATTAATGGTGCTTCTGACAACGCACTCTTTGAGGCGACTTGCATTGAGTGCAGATACGCATGCATAAAGTCTCCCTGTTGACCTCACCTTGGCAATTTTGGCCCGGTGACCACGTGATACACATCCCTATGCGTGGGCCTCATTACGAGGTCATCCAGTCAGCCATTTCTCTCCCCACTCCCCTCCTCTCCGCATAACCATCCGGAATTCTCTCTTCTTGACGATGGCGTCCGCTACGCAACTTGTCCCACTCCTCCTGCCCGCCCACCTGAAGAAGCACACACTTACATGGACGACCCCTCTCTCATACTTAGGCTTCCACTCACCGGCGGCACGCTGCTAACGGTCCCAAGACGACGTTCGCTCATCCAGTCTCTTTCTCCCTCTCCTCCAACGCTTCATATCGTCTATAGACATTTGGTAACCCACAGGTGCCTGTTATCAACTTTAGTTGCCAAACCTGATTGAAAAAAATACTTTTTCCATCTACCACAGCACCGTTGTCCTTGTCCTTCTTCTATTATATGTTCCTATCCCTTTCTTTCCTTCTCTATGAATTTATTTGTATGTTTGCGTGTCACCGTGTGAATGAATGAAGGAGTGTGTGTTCATTTTGTTTGGGTAAAGGTCACCCCAGATAAATATCCATAGGGGTATTAATAGTGCAAATTCAAAGGAAGTAGCCAGTTGCTTTCCTTGGGAAGTATATTTGTATATATACATGTACAAATATATTCAGAGGTGGGGAAAGAAAGGGATAGGAACATATAACAGAAAAAGGACGAGGACAACGGTGCTATGGTAGATGCAAAAAGCCAGAAAATCAGACCAGTCAGGCCGCATTTTTACCCTCTGATTTTCTGGCTTTTTCCATCTACCACAGCACCGTTGTCCTCGTCCATTTTTCATTATATGTTCCTATCCCTTTCTTTCCTTTTCTATGAATTTATTTGTACGTATATATACACACTTTAAAACCAATGTCATTGATAATTGTAAGAAAAATTACATCAGACAACGGAGATTTCTGAGTTGTGAGATGAAATCCTTCATTTTCGGTTGCTGTGGCGAAGACAACATTTTCACTGGCACCATTGATAAACCTGAAGGTCTTCGACCTGAATGTAGTGATTGCTAGATTCGATCCCAACCTGAAGAAGGTCTTCTATCTGAAAGAATCAGGATGTAGTGCCAGCAAAACTTTTGTTGCCTTTTGTTTGCTAGCAACCAATCGCGGTAGTGACCAGAAATGAAGAATTCCCGTAGGAAGGGGGTCCGGGCATCCCCTTGTCCCCCCGGAAATTAAAAATATATCATGGAAATTGTGAATTGAAAGCATATTAACCCCTTTTTATTCCCGATTTTAAGCCCTATCAGGAGAAATAAACAATAAAATAGCGCACTAATAAGTACTTTAAAACAAAATTATCATATAAAATATTTTGGGGGGACACGTCCCCAGCAGGATAGACCGCAGTGCTATTTACTCACCACCCTGCTCTGACAATAATAACTCATTACAACCTTTTTATTTTACGAAAAAGTATCTAATTTCGCAGGAAGTGACTTCGCTTCGCTGGAGATGTGTTACGGCAAATGAACGGCTGTGTTTCTCAGTATGAGGGTTATACCCGATACCTTTTAGCACCTGTATGTGACCGGTACAGCAATACTCGTTCCTTAAAGGTACTTCCTGTACCGGTTCCATTAATTGGTTTGGTGGCTTGAGCGTTGGCTTCCCACCCTGTGGGCTTGGGTTCAAATACCAAAGAATTTTCGGAGACTGTCCGATCCCTGCTTGAGTGTTGTGTGGGGGATGTTTCAAGTAAAACACTCCGTCCGTCGGATGGGACGTTAAGCCGCTTTCCCCTTGGAGCCTTTCATTAAGTGCAGGCTAATTTCGCCTCCGGGTTTCTCTCCACGCTTCCTTACATACCCTTCCTTCATGATGCAAATAGTTTTTTCTCAGAAGATTTTCATTCCCTCTAGTCATTGCGACCATAATAGAAATAACCGAGATCACGTGATGGATCTGATTGGATGATTCCTCCATAGTTTTAATATTCATACATAATGTTAATTTAGATTATTAATGTTACTGCTATGCTATCTCTCGTATCCACGAAGCATAAAGGTATTTATTGCTTTAGTTTAAAAAACCTTAAAGAAAACTACAAATATTCAGAAATAGCTTGGTCAATACCTTAAATACAGTAAAATAACTTAATTACTTCATAAAATACAGAATATGCGCCCAATTGCACACTTATTGAACAAAAATTGCTGTCAAATTTCAAATTCATTTTCACTTAAGTAAAGGAAGGTTTTCCAATGTTATACTACGTCAAAACTGGTACAGTACTTTTATCAATTCAGCAATAATTATTTATAGAACTTTTGGATGAATAAGAGATAAAAGCATTTGTATTTGAATGAATACAGGTTATTGCTGGTATTAAATTTATATATATGTTGAGAAATATATGGTTTGCGAGGTTGCGATGTGAAATAGTGGCGTGATTTATTAAAAAGTAAACTTTGTTGTATTAAATACAGCATCTATCATATATGTCTATTTATATATCCATATATCAGTTCTATCATATGTTGAGAGTTTCACCTGCCCAATTCGCCAACACGTGCCCGCTGTGATGCTAGTGAATATTTGTCATTCTTCTCATGCCCTAAGGGTAGATTGCAAAATGTTACAATTTCAATGATTCGACCGCGAGATCTCTGTGGTTATTTATGGGGATTCAGGTTCCAAAATAAACCCTCTCGCCATCCTTGTGTGTAATTGCGGCATTGTTTACCGTTAGTCGGGCGTCGAGTGGAGTGCGCCAGACGCGTTGAACCGTTCTTCGGAGGATGCGGGTGGATTCGGCGAGTTTACCAAGCCATGATGATCCGAGATAGGGACTTGCAGGTGCCACAGTTATATTCGCAGCTGGCCGCCAAAATCGTCTCACAAATGGCCAATACTTCCATTTCCTTCGACCTTACCTAAGGATGCCCAACCTAATGCCGAGGCACAATTTAACGTAAAGTGTCGATTTCGCTTGGCTAATCAGAGATTTGTAAAATAATGGTATTAAGCAATGGGACATCTAATGAAAAGTAAAAAAATTGTAATTCTACATAAATATTTCACGTACGACCTAAATTTCAACGTATTTCGTCTTTATTTTTCTAGTGAATTTAGGACAACATTGTACTCTCTTACAATTAACTTGTTTGACAATCACATTGACATCCATGCCCTGGATAGTGGTCAATCCACCCAGGCGGGATTCAAACCCGCGACCTCTAGGTTAGTAGTTGGGGACTTTACCCCGGCGCCAACGAGGCCGGCCGGCCGGCGCCAACGTGGCACGTCATCAGCTACGAGGGTTGCCCAGAAAATAATGTACCATATTTTTTCTTCGACATTTATTTATTGCACATAATGAGAATTACTCACATGAAAGAATGGTCTTTCAACCACCTACACTATTTTTTCTCGCAATCTCCGTCCCGTTCTATGGCCTTCATCCAGCGCAAAACAAGGGCGTGTTCGCCCTGTTAGTAACAATTCTTGTCCTGGTCCCCGACCGCTGCAAGTCTTAGAGTTTACAAAGTTTTCTTTACATTTCATTAGGTTAAGTAGATTCCATGAAGTCGCGCCCGAAACAACTAGTTATGATGGGACACTTGTTGAAAGAAATGAATTCCTCATGGCCGTACTCTTTGGGCGGAAAAAAGGGAAAGCAGGTAGGGGGGAGTTTGGGAAGTTAGGAAGGATGTCAATGGGGTGACATACAACGCTTTGAACTAAAATCATAGTAATACAAACGTGCATGTGGCGTGCAAGGCATGTAGTAATCACATGCAAGAAGCACATGCTTTTAATTAAAAACATACAAGTGACGTGCAGGAAACGTACTGAGTATACCATTCCTTCAAATATGCTTGTACCGAGCAAGTTGACCAAAGATAAGGACGTGCAATTGTCTTCTTCAAACTACGGCTAGTTAAGAAATTCATCTATAAAATGGTATATTTCTTTTTTTCCTCAATATTACACTCATATACAGAATCCCATACAGAATAGGGAATATTGTACTACCTTATTCCCTATTCTGTATAGGATCCCGCACGTTCCGAGACCACGAATTTTTAAATCGGATCATTTTTTTTTAAATAAGTACCGGCCTAACTCTGTGGCCTAGTGGGTAGAGTTACAAGTTGCGTGTGAAGCTTTGGATAACCCAAAAAAATCCTCGAAGTGCGAGGTCGCCCACGGAAAAGAACTGGCCGCCATTTGCCAGGTAGTCAACCGGGTCAATTATCCATTCCCAACGTTTCGTCAGGTATCTCTCTGCTACCGTCGTGGGGTATGAAGAGTCAATCATCTTCAGATATTCTTCATCCCCCAGGGCGCTGCCAGAGAACGATACTCTTCGGCCGTCAGAGGAGCAAATAGGATGTATTAAAAGCCTCTACTCCCGTCCTAAGGTAGAAATGGGCACTTTACTTTGTGACTCATAGATCAGCCACTGCATTAACTGAAATTCGATGAAAACGGCATCATAGATTTTGGGGCAATATGGAAAACTGGAGCACCTTTTTCCAGATGTGCTTCTCGTTCAACTTCCATCAGAAATGTCAAGGAGGAAAGGAATATCTTTTGTTGATTTGGAGAAAAGCGTCTTTTCAATTACCCCACTCATTTTCTCTCAAGAAAGAAATATAGGAAGCGAGGCGACCGATGGAACTTCAGATACGTTGAACTATAGATACAATGGAAATGTAGCCATTCATGTGTTTGACGTCCCGAGAATAATTTCTGCAATGCAAACCCTCTCAATTTTCACCCCAAATCACATCGCTGTGATATTTTACGTAAATTTTCCTTAAACCCATCAATTATATCTTTATCTAACTATACCTTTGCTTGCTAAAACTTAGGCAAAGCTTGTAACATCTTACAAAGGGAACTATTGGTAACGCGAGTAACCGATGATCTCATCCTTACGTCACCTACGAGCGACTCCCTTTAGAGACGAGTAATGGAGAACCTACCAACCTTCACGTAACTGTAATTTCCGGGGCGCGCGCTCCGACACAGTTAAGTCGACACTACAATAGGGCACCTTCATAAAACTCCCCCCTCCCATTCTCTCGGCGCCAACCCCTCTATTTTATTCTCACCTATTTGACCGTTTACGTCGAATGGGCACGAAGCACTTCCTTATGGTGCGAATTCAATGAAGACAGTGGCGTTTGCAAAAGGAGATAGGTTAGCTATTGATCTCAAGAGATTACTTTTAAGCCATTCTGGGTCAGAAGCAGTCTTAGCAGCCTTAGTGGATTTAAGATGTACCTAAATGGTGCCGCGGAAAATTCAAATTAAATTTTAAAAGGGATTATATTAACATTACATCAGACTAAAAAATACTTATTTTTCTTAAAATTATATGATCCACCAGGTACTTAGCGGGGTAGGTATGTTGAGAACAGTGTTAAAGAGCATATTGTCGGTATACGAGGGAAATGAAGGAATAGAATAGACTTTGAGATAAAATTAAAGGGAGTAGGCCTTGTTGTGGATTGAAGACAGAAGTCCATGAAGGGTGGGGAGCCTTCCAAAATACTTCTTATGTACTTCATGGAAATTATTGATCTCAGGAGACTCCAGCCATTCTGTGCTAGAAGTAATCGTAGGTCTTAATCGATTTAGGAAGTACCTAGAGGGTGCAGTGGAACAGTATCACCATCTCCAAGGGAGCTATTAAAATATTATATGATAAAAAATTATACTAACAAATATTATATCAGGGAAACAAACTGGAAGAGGTGGACGAATCCTATCTATTATTAGGGAAGCAGTACAACTGGCGATGGGAGAACCGAGAAAGAAATTATCAGCAGAATAGCCCAGGCGAAGAGAGCATTCCACCAAAAGAATGATCTACTTATGATGGGTTCCCTGAATTGCACGTTGAAATTGATCGGGGTACCTATGCTATTGGGGTACTTAGATATTCGGAGAGTACAAAATTGTTTCATTTCCCATGTTAATCGCCCGATTTTTCAACGGAGTATCACATTTATCTATTAGTTAATAAGGTGAAATTTGGTATTTTATTGACTCGCAAAGTCTAGGTGGAACTTCCATGAATCGCATGATAAATAAAATTAACTGTGTGAAGTACAAAGTTGTTTCATTTTCAATTTTATAACGTTCGGAATTTCAACGGAATATCGCCTAATTTTCCCATTAGTTTATAAGGTTAAACTTTGTCTTTGTTTTTAATCGCAAAGTCCAGGGGAGCTTCCTTGAACAGCGTGATAAATGAAATAAACTGTGAGGTGGGAGGAACAGGAAGATGAAAAAGGAGATGAGCTTGGAGAGCTCTCCGGTGGAACCGATTTGATTTACTGTTTCCCCTCTCCGGTTGCCGGAGGTTGAGGCGTGTGTGCAAGACGGGACACGCCCCCCAGACCGCGTTGTCTTCCTCTTCCTTCCTTTGGGCCGTCCTGGCAGCACGCGACCTCAGAGTAAATACAGTAAAACTCGCCTTTGACGAATTTCTGGGGACGATCGTTTTATTTTGTGATAAACGGGATTTCGTTATATTTTGCTTAAACAAAGACGATGAAGGGAACATTAGCCGGAAATCCTTTGACGAATAGGGTAAAATATTTTATAATGGATATTAAATCAAAGTTTTCGCAGTTTTTCTCCATATTAGTCTCGGCTTTCGGGCGTTCTTCCGCGTTGAGTTTCTCTATAAATGACTATCGCTACAAGACGCAATACCGAAGCAATAATTCTTCGCGTCCCTTGGCCAAAAAAATAATTAAAAAATAAAAGTATATACAAAAAATAATAAAGAAATAAGTCAAAATCAATCACCAATCAGAGCCGACCTGAGAACCAACCAATTAGAACCGACCTCGGATCCCCAAAGTACCTATATAAGACGGCCAAATTTTATGCATCGCCACTTCTGACCTGAAGACGCCATCTGGATGGCTGTAGAAACTGTCGTCACCTATGGACAACTCAACGCGGAGGATCACTCGAAAGCCAAAACTCATATCATGGATATTATTATAATAGTTATAATATACATAATACAGGAATTTTTCTCCATGCATCGCAGGATTTCCGACTAATATTCCCTTTTCCATCTTTATTTAAGCGACATTTTCGTAAAATTAACCGTCGTCCCACCCTTTCCATAAAACGGCTATAAAGGTAACAATTTTAAGATACACAGTAAAACTCTGTGGGAATGGCAAGACGTGAGAACAATTGATGACATAATCTGAATTAGGTTTTAGTTGAAATACCGTAGATTCATTAATTTCTCAATATTTTTATACGATAAACAACATATAGTACTTACATGAACTCGTTTTTCTAAAGTGAAACATAGGTAGTGTTTTGGGGCTTCTCCAACGTGTTGGTTAAAGTTTCATGACTGTCCACTGGCGTGTCATTTGGTGTCTCCATATTTGCAGTCACTGATTTCCTCCGCTTATTTTTCATATTCGTCCTTCAAATGGCTTTTCTTCTGCAAAATCTCTCTTCTATGTGAATTAATTAAGCGCAAAATTACATCATTAAATCTGGTGTTATGTATTACCAATTTAATTTTTCATGCGTTATTCCTATTACTTGAATTTTTCTCATCATGTCCCGTGACCGTGGCGCCAATATTGTTTGACCACTCACAAGAAGTAAAGTACCTCTAGCCAATGTTCTGGTGTATCCATACGAAAAAAAAACCTCAGTACCCCTCAACCCGCAAGTAGCAACCGTTGTAACAAAAAACAAGTGATTTCATCCCCTTCAGTGCGCTCAGTCAAGGCGTTACGTGATAGGAGATTCACTCAGAGAGTTACGTGAAGCCGATTTTTTAGCCCATTTCTGAGGCAAAGCACCTCGAAGAGGATTCCTTTCGACTTTGAACCGTTAAGAATGGTAAATCACCCAAGTCGAGCTTCATTTGTTTTTTACTCTTCCTTCCAGTTCCCGGCGCTTTGGCAGTTTCAATTGTAGTTACTTTTTGGGCAAGGGACCAGAAGAATTATAGCATTGGTCTTGCGCCTTGTAGAGATAAGCATTTATAGAGCAATACAGAAGAAAAACTTACAACAGCCATATAAAACGATAACTTTATAAGTTAAGGGGACTACATAGGGTGCTTTCCATTCGTGTGACTCACGCGTCACTGGCAATCGAACCACGGACCTATGGCTTTCTGGACCACTACGCTATCCAAATTCTTGAATTTCCATGGCAGTTGTATTAGAATTGTCATGGAAATTCATGTATACTTCACCGCCATTCACGTGGCAGACTTCGAAATATTGCACACAGGTACATAGGTTTGAACGTGGCTTTTTAATGGCCTTTTTAACATATTGAAAACGATCGTTTGAATTTAATTTTTTTATTGGTGACTGACGACTTAAAGTAGTGCAGCAAACAAGCGCTCAGAGAACTCGTTTTCCATTTTACACGATTGAGATAAGTGTACTCTCTGACATTATTTCAGCTACTGCGGGCGTGCCGAAATGAAGTCATGCTGGTGGAACTCGGAGGATGGATGTGATAAAGCTGGCTATAAGGTTTTAGTAGACTAATGAGATGCATCACAAACTCACTGCGTATTTCTGCTTCCAATTCATCTTAAATTTTGCGTCATTCATTCCCTGTGTCTTTGGATATTCATTGTTCATTCAGTTATTGACCTTCATGTTAGGGCAAAAAACGCATTACAGTACCACAGACTTTAACGTTAATAAATAATTTACTATAATGATATTTGTTTTTTTAAATACATTTGAAAGTTCCATTCATATGGAAGTTTAAAATAAATGTAAAATAACTACACTTATTTACATACATGAATATTAATACAATCACAAAATGTAAAATATTACAAAATATAAAATAAATTCAGAATTTAAAATATTAATTATCATATTGTTATATTAAGGAATAATTTGTTCAATAAAGTATGTTCCTATAAAACATATATTTACTATTCACTCTATGCCGTTAACAATAATAATAATATATAGCTTTGTCCTTCAAAGCCATTAGGCTTGCCAGAAGGTTCCACTTATCCTACATAGTGGCACATTGAAAGAATAACATTTATATTACATTTCAAGTTTCAACTTCATTAGCAAAAAAAAACAGTACTATGGCACAAAAAGTTTTAGGAACTCTGAAACCAAATTTAGTGTTACTCACATTAAAGTTTAATTAAAGATGTTTACAGTTTCACTAATTAACCTTTCTTTCACTTTTCTTTCTATTTCGGCCAAATATTTTAGATTACACAGAGTCTTTGGCATACAATTAAAGGTATGAGGTACTACATACTTCAGTAACCTTTTTCCATTCATAAGATACGTTTTCAACAAATGGTTGTTACGTTTATGGTACTGTCGACCAGTTTCGAAGGCTATATCGTCATTCTCGAGGCCAACAGTGTTTCATTTTTTTGTCTGTTCTGTTTGCCTTGAGAATGATACTATAGCCGTGGAAACAAGTCAACAGCACCTTAAAGTTTGTGAATTTTTTTTCTTAAAGTTTGTGGAACTGTACTGTCCTTTTTTGTTCTACAATGAATATCTCCTCTTTCCATCAAGTTACGCCTATATAAGTTGATTTCAGTCAGTTATTGACCCATTATAAAACGGTCTATATAATTATACTCAGGCTAATTATTAATCTTCTAACCTTCTAATAGCAAACTATGATTTTAAAATATTTTTTTTCAATAAATAAAGTTTAAGTTAAAATGACATGAATTCGCCAAATATCAAAAATAACTTTATTTTTAATATAACTAACGTTACAAAATGGAAATAGTTAGATATTGTTATTGCATACATTCATCATTTAATTTTATAATATTCTTCCGGTATGATTTCCCTGTGATATTATTCATCAGTTCCACACCAATAATAAAAGGAAAAAGTATAAATTTCATATCAAATCATGGTATACTATCTAATCCTTCCCTTGGAAGACAGTAGAATGCTTCAATCGGATGAAATTGGCTGAAATGCTATCCTCTAGGCAAAAATTACATGTTCACGTTATCCTGGAAAAGAGGTATTGCGTGATTTTAATCGTGCATCGAACTCATAAGGTTCTTTCCTCTTCGCTGCATTCAGAGAGAAGAGTTCATTGATCTAACTCTTCAAGTACCTATCGCAACCCAAGCGAATACATTGCGTTCTCCCATATCCTTCCGCATGCTTCTTGCACCTCTTTCACGGTAGAATAACGATGAGCAAAATAGAGTAATTATATAGAGAATTGTGGTGATGTAAAATTATTGTGGTTGACGATATTACGCCGGGCGTGCAGTTAACATTTTAGCCATCATTCCACCATCTATAGATAATATGTGTATGTTTTCGACCTCAGCGTCGTGGTCATTACTCAATAAGATTGATCCCTCGTGATAATTTATCCACAGCAATAAGGAGAATCACGGAGATTGCAACAGATTGCAATTAAAATGTGTTGTTATTCACGAGAAGTATACCCGGACCCGGAATGACAGCCATTTTGGATTATGACGTCAGCGACGACAGCGCCGCTAGTGGTGATTTGGTTTCCGAGGGGTGGATTGGGCCGGGCGGTCTGTTTTTGAGTTAAAAAGTTGTGTCGACTATCCGGGGTACCAATGCGTTTGAAGGTAATGTTCTAAAGTGAAGAAAATAAGTTCTAGGTGGACAGTTATTTGTCTCTGAAAAATGTTGAGCCCTTAGTTTTTATGTGCGTTGAAATACTTCTAAATTTCAAGGTGTAAAAAATAATAATGCCGGCTTCAAGGTCGGCAGAGTAAAATCCGAGTTCGAGTTTCGCATGGGTAGGTTGCCCCTATCCAAGGCATTATGTTCCTATACGTTTAGTTGTTAGCGGGTTGAAAAATCCCGGTCTAAAAGGCCAGCATAATGCTGTTTTCGGTGGTGTGTTAAATAAATTAAACTTTGGACATGATAAATGAAAAAAACTTTCTGCATGTCCACAGTTTTTATTAGCGTACGACGCGTTTCAGCGAATCAGCTTCGCCATTATCAGGCACAGGCAACTATAGTTCCAGCATCAGTTACCTATCTGTACCTGATGTAGACATACACAAAGTTTTTTTTTCATTTATCGTTGCAATATGTTCCACAACTTCTCGCCGAACACTGTTGAGTACAACTTTGGAAATGTTTGCTGAGAGATCAGCAGGACTGAAAAAACTGATAATTACAAAATGAGCTGCTGTTTTGTTTAAATCATTTAAAAACGCTCAACTAAGTTTGCTGTGGCACTTTTCTTGAGGGGGAAGTTTGCCGGTTGGGCAACCTTTTAACATGGGTGCGCCTATCCATCATAAGTGGTTCCATAGTGTCTTTTTCGTCACCGTCGGGGCCCTTAGATAGTCACTCCGGCCGTACATAATCAATGACCGGACTCTGCTTTGCTCCGTCATGAGTTCATTTGGATGCATTTTTTCCACCGGAGGATTTAAGCGCCTGTAACGGCTAGTCGTTACAGGCGCTATTTATTTATGGTATTATCATTTATTTTACGCTTTAATGATCAAACTTTCACGTTAAAAAGACTCAGTAGTAATTATCAATCATCACTTACCTTATGAAAATCTATTAAATAGCTTAAACGTTGTTTACAATAAAAGAAACTCTATCTTTCCATTGATAGTTCCGTAACAAATTTTCGACATGCCCCTGGCAACTATAGTTCCAGCATCATTTTTTCCTTTTCGACCTGAGGACGCCTGGTGGAATCCTGGCGAAACTGTCGTCACCTCTGGCCACGAAACGCGGCGATAAACCGGAAAATGGAGAAATCCACAAATTCTGTACGCCACGGAAGACTCCGAGACAACAGAAATCCACAAATTTTTTCCTATGTTTAATTTTTAATGCCCTCCTAAGAATATTATGAACTTCATCATTCTAAATAAGTTTCATTGTATCTTTTGAATACGCAATTTGCAAAAAATTTCATTAATTTAGCAATACTTAAGACTACAACGATTTTTGGCCAGCTTTTATCGATTTCAGCCCACTGTGCGGCTGTCTCGACTACGTCAAGTGAGATTTAGAGACACGAGCGATCCGTAAGAAATTCAAAACACACCCGCCAAATTTGCGTGTAATTGAGTGACACTAAATTGTACTGCCTGACAGGCAGTCACCTCTATAATCTTCGCCGAACACGCCCGAGTTCAGGGTGGGGTCCACATGTTCTGCCAACGAGCATAAGGCTTTTATTATGCAATTTGATTCGGTCAAAGCCAATATAAGACCCTCGGGTATTACGTCGCTCAAAGAAACCAGTCCCGACAGACCATGATGGAACAGATTTTTAGGAATGACATGGCAGAAATTGGAAACGAATTTTATTTCGCATCAGGAGTTAATGCTAAATAGGTTTTGGATCCCCCACCAGGGGCCTAGTGGCCTATGTGGCCTAACTACATTATAATATAAATTTATCTACCATCATATTATTTTTACTTATGCCTGTATTCCTTTATTTCCGTATTTATAACCTTGTAAAGAGAGCCCTGGTCCAAAGGAAGAAGGGGCCGGATTGTGGCCTCATCTGGGCCAGGTAAAAGAAAAAAATCAAATCAAACCAGGAATATTGCTTTTTTTCGCAATGTTCCACAGATTTTCTCTAGCTATTGCATTGTTAAATAAGTAGCCCAAAACTAATTTTTATTCCATTGAATATTTTTTTAGTAATTTAAGTCACTTTTTAATTATTGTCCTTTCAAAGCTATATATATATAATTTACAAACTCAGCGCGACTCCATGTATGGGTCGTATTTCGTCAAGAGAAGTGATTGCTCGAGATATTTAGATTTAGATCTCGATGACCCTCATCGAAAGCACGTCGCGTATTCTACGGCGAGCATGTTTGGAATTGATTGAACCCGTTTGACCTGCAGAAGACCCTTCCATTTTATTTGGGGCGAGGAGAATCTGGTTTTCGAGTTCTCTGGTTTACCAGTCGTATTCATTGTTTCACCTTACGGACCAGTCCGTCCAGTTAATCCTCTAGAACCTTGCTCGCATTGCTCGACTGAAACAAGTTCTTCCCGGCGTTGAGAAACGGTGAACTCACCGCCAAAAGTATACCTGCCCCCTTCCTTTCCACGCCAAGCCATGAATCTCGCGTCTTTTGTTACAAAAACGATAAAAATTGCGCTCTTAATCAGCCGTACCGTTACCTAACGCGAGATCTGTTAAACGCTTCTCCTTCTTCTTCTTCTCTTAAGGAAATAATTGAATGTCTTCAAAGGAAAAAGAGATTCGGAGGGCTTTAAAAAGTGATTTTCTTCTTTAACGCCGGAAACCAGATGTGGGTGGGAAAGAAAGGAAATAATCAAGACTCTAAGCCCATTAAAATTCAACCCTCAGGAAGCTGGGGAGGCAAACGACCCATAACCTAGGTGCTCCACCGTCTAGCAGTCTTTGTAGTGTGACTGAGGGTATGGAATAATTTGAATGTGGATAAAATGGGTGAAGACAAGAACACGTCGCTCTACATTAGCGTAGTGTTTTGTCAGCCACCTTTGTTGTGTTAGGCTGTGAATAAAGTTTCACTGTCATCAACATATTACGAATACATATTTACTTTCGTAATATCCTGCATGCACTCAAAAGTATGTTTGGCAAGGGGTTTCCAGCTAAAAGTTTAAGTTTGTAAAACATACAGAAAATCTAAAATATCCTTAAATAAGGTATACCCCCTTTCAATAAGCTCTAAAAAAAATCAGCATTAAAAATATACTTTTGAAAGAAAACATAAAAAGGAGGAAATTTGCGTTAAAATTTACTTTACGGAAGGAAAACAAAAGGTAGATGATATTTTAATCTTTCTCAGATATGTTTGACTATTTTCAGTTGTATGTCAGAATAACGTTGCCATAAAACTTCATTTTCAAACACTCGTTTTTGATAGGCAAGCATAAATTTTCATTTGTCATATAAAGCATGAGTCAAATTTTAAATCAAAATTATTTTTCACAAATGGAATAAGAAGAGAATAGGAGTTTAACTCGCTATTGTTATGCCTAACTTGTCTAGAAGTTGGGTCATGAACAATGGAAAAAACCGTGATCAGGGAAATGTAATTTGTTTACCCATTCATCATGGCGTCATGGTTATTTGGATTGGCAGTTTATTGCGCGATGTGCTCAATGTACCAATTGTAAGGACGCGGCGCACACGGTTTTCCTTTGATTGTGTTCTACTCATGTTGATTTTCCAGCTTCAATGCAATCTATGGCCTCATCTTAGCCTCCGCGATATCATCCGTTCTTCTTCAGGTATGAGATTTTTCCGTATTCAATCAAGCGTGCATTGATGCAATTCATTGCATTTCCTTTTGTCGTATTTTTTTCAAGATTGCAGGGTGGATGGGTTGATTAGCTAGGTCGCGACCAGTATAGAGATAGGTGATTACATCGGAAATTCACTTCTTCAGCTTGCTATTGTGGATAGGTTAGTCTTCACTCATTCCGTGACGTGTAAAGTGTGCTAAGCTTAAAAAAAAATCAATGTAACATTTTATGATATAACTTAACTCCATCATGAATCAATCATATGGCGAGTTAATGGAAGATTAAATATAAATATTTATTTCAAAAATATTTTCACACTTAGTATAGTTCGCCTTAGTCAAGTAATATCCCTTTTCCCTGAATTTTTTCATTTGTCTCTTTAGAATATTTCTGCAGGGAAATCACCGTTTTTTATTATAAATGCATCGTTAAGTCAGAGGGTTAGATTTTCTAAACGTACTGACCACTTATAAATGAGATGGAAAAGGATATTTTGATCAAAAACATAAGTGAATGGAAGTTTTTTTAATTATTCAAGTACATAGCTTTTTATGTGCCGTATTTTCGTAATTAAATTTGCAGCTATTGAAAATAATTTTTAATCTATTAAAAACAGTATGAGTTAGATAATTAATATTGTATATCATTAAAACTTTTCCAATTTGCTCGTAGCTAAACATCTTTAGCCAAAGAGTAGGAACAGGTTAGACCATGTTATTTGAGTAGGTCAAGAAATTTAATGTCTTTCACTTAATTTCATGCTAAAATAGTTACGCAAATGCATACTGAAATCCTGAAGGCTTCACTCGTATCACTGAACAGTTCTTCATGTGGTTTTAAAAGCCTTTTGTATGGTAATTCAATTCGTTAAATAAGAATTTAATTCTGTACCTTGGAGGTAAAGGCCACTATGCGTATTTTCCTAATTTTTCAGGAGAGCAGTTATATGATTTTTTTAAAATTTAATCTATAATTACCAGAAGATTAGGGTACTATACTAATAACATTTTGAAAATGTTGTAAACTTGTTGCTTATCCTTGAAGCAATTATTAGTTAATAATTTTTATCTTAAAACTGCTCCCTTCAAAAATTAGGAAAACGGACAGTATCCTTTATAAGTGAGGTACAGAAGTGTGAGAGACATAATTTGTGAAAAACAAACCCTGCAAAGTACTTTTCCGCTAATTTGAATTCATTTTGTACATGTGGATGAGCAGTATGTTAACTTGGGTGGAGATCTCCGCTGCCTTTTTTCTCAAAGATTTATTGATTTTTGCGCCAAATTACACTGGCACATTGTACCGTCTTTTTTCCTTGTAGAATCTCCTGGCTGAATTCCACGGGCCATCCGTTAATGTCGACCAGAACTGTCTTTCCGAGATTAACTACCGCGCTGAAGGGAATTCTCGAAGCATTCCGTTAGCGCGGAGCGCATTTGCATCGCGTTCTTAGGCGCATGCGCGGTTTCGTCACGAGGTCCGTGGGGCCGCAGGCGGGCGAGCCGTCCATCCTACCGGGCGCTTCCTGATTCCACGCTATTCACGTTTCCTTCACCGAAAGCGACGATTTCGAAGTCGCCATGGATTTATTACGGTCCCTTTCGTCCAGGAATCTCCGCCTCGAGCTATTTCGTGGGCGTATATCGCTTCCTTTTTGCTCATTCTTCTTCTCCGATGCCTCTCCTTCGGCGAGCCTGGCGCTATTCGAGACGGCGGCGATGGTGGCAGCGGGCAACGGGGATTTGAACGCGTGACGTCCCAACTTGCGTGACGAATGGCGAGGCTTCTTCGTGCGTTCCGACCTCCCGTGGTCGGAATGGGTTTTGGTCGAGCAATCCCTCAGACGTCTCCTCCTTGCGGACCTCTTTCCGTTTCGAAGCCTCGTGCACTAGGAGAGCCTGTATTTCATGATACTTGACCTATCACAAGTTTTTGGATTCTAGAGGATACTGAATGGACTCGTTCACCAATTCTTTTAAATTGTTGATAGTGATTATTATTAATATTGTTAATTTTTTTATCACAGCGTTTTTTATGGTTTTAGGCGAGGTACATGCTGTGGCGGATCTATGCGGGGGGGGGGGGGTAGGGGCCTTTATAGCCCCCCTTTTGGATATCCAATTTACACTACATAGAATGGTAATTTTGTTCGGACCCCCTCTACTGCTGGGAGGTTACCCCCTACTTAGCCCCCCCTTGTCCCTATCCTGGATTCGCCACTGGATACAGGTTACGATAAGCGTTCTCGCCTTTTTATTCTGAGTTTAAAAATTTTCTGACTATTCAGCATGCATTGAAAATTGCTGCTTTTTTTTATTATTAGTATTATTATAAATAAAGTATTCCACCGATGAAGGTAGGTTTGCACGAAGTATTTACTAAGTATTCTGGCTCCCCTCCCTTCATGGACTTCCCTATTCGATTCTCAATGAAGCCTACTCACTTTCATTGTATTTATAAATCCTATTCTCCTCCTTCCTCTCCCTTGCTTTCTTAACATTTTACCCTCTGAACATGTTTTCAATATCCCCTCCCCATTTATTACTCGCTCCATTCATACCTTCTGTCTCCTGTCAGGTCGGAAATATCGTATATAAATAATTCTAAGGCTATTAATAAAATTTTTGGAAGGCTATCGGAGTGAATGATTAATAATTTATCGTTATCTCCGAAAATAATTACATATATTTCTACAGAATTCATTTCCGCAGGGAACTTAGAAATTACTTGTGACTTTCTATGTTTCGAAATGGTGACTTTTGCATTAACTAAAAAATACCAAGCCAAAGATGTGGGCAATTAAAAGCTCTTCCACTCGGTCTGAAAGGTTAATAATGAGAAAAAGCTATGTGCTTTAAATATAGGTAGAGGTTTCCATCGTAGTCGTAATTATGTGTTTTATAGAGCTTTGTGACTGAAAATAATGCAAATGTATTCATGAGTCATTCGCAGGAGGGTTAGGAAGTGAGTCATTCCTCTACGAATAAAATAGATGCTGTCAGATGAGTGACGGTTATAACACCTTCCTCTCTACGCTTCGCTGATTGCATTAATGGGCAGGCGAGATTAAAAGTTGGGTAAGAATTTACATGCGCAGCTAGTCATTAAAAGTGAAACACTCTGTGCTTAGACACACCTTTCGCATAGTGCTCCTATCCATCTTAAGTGACTCCATAGTGTCATTGGCGTTAACATTTCTTCGTTCGTGGTTGCGATGGATTAGCCCGTATAATATCAGTTTGGAATGTCTCCTATCCTTCCGATACCAGTAGGGTATAGTTCGGAGAGTAAGGGATGCTTTTCTCTTGACTCAATTTTATGTCAATTTTATTTCAAGGCTGATAGGTAAATCCATGCAGAAATTAATGAAATAATGCTTTATTTTCCACTGCGGGGTGAATTCTGACTCTTTATTTTGCAGCATAATTTTAGATGTGTAAATCGAAATGTGTCCTCACTCGAAGTCCTTTTACGCAATGTATTAATTTTTCACTTATAACCTCCTCAATCCTAACATTTAAAATCATTACACTGAATGGAAAGATGAAAAAGTTTATATTATCGTCTAACAGGATCTTTTAAAAAATGGGAGTGTTGGGAGACTTTTCTGCGAAATTTGTTAAGAAAGTTTACATTGGATAAAATTGGAAACTTTTTGCTTCACTATATGACATTAAATTATATTTAAGTTCTTGTGCATTGAACTCAAAAATTTCACTTCCATGGTACTTATAATATCTATGTTAGAATCCATTTTTTACAGTTTATTTACATTTCCTTTGTATGAATAATTCGACGCTAATTACAATCCATTTAAAGATTTTTCCCTACTATTCCCTCAATATAATCAATGTATACTAAATTTTTCTTATTTTTCTTCACAGGTGTGTACTGTATATGTTACCTGCCTTCCGTTATTTCTGATGGATACAGATTTGTGAGTAATTTACATTCTATAATAACTCCTAAATAATCAATCTGAAATATTTTATACTCGTCAGAAAAATATAGTTTATTTTTTTAGCGTTTTCGTTTGAATGTTAACCAGAATCCCTCGTCAAAACGTATCTTTTGAGAGCAATGGAAAGAGCTTATTATGGCTGGATTGATTTAATTTCCCGAAGGATTTCAATTGAAAACAAATTATCCTGTTTTTTTCAGATTTTAATGTTTTTGGAAAGCGTAATATCACGTATTTTGATTTGTAAAGAGCTTCAATATGTATATTTGGCACACTTAATAATATTTTCCTCTTAATTATTGGAAAATCTGAATATAAAATATGAGTTTAGGGAATCGCTCAAATATTCAGTCAATTAAATACGGAGTCATTTAGAAGCAGACGTACCATAACATATGAGTTCGCCAACATTATGTAGAGTGCGTTGAAGGTAATTACCACATTAGGTGGGAGTATAAATTAATAAAAACCTGCAAATTGTAAGTTCTGTCTAATTTCCATCGTAAAAATAATTGAATTCCACAAAATATCTCTCTGATGGTTTGATTCGATCTCATTAGTATTTAACTACAATGTCGTTTGTGGATGGTATCTGCTATCCAATAAGATGTGAGCACCAAACATTTTATTTGCTAGCATTAAGCACTCTTTAGATAGGCATGCCATTTGAATAACCGCGAGGGAGAGGAGGATAAACCGATTTTCTGCTCCACAATGCACCCTCCGTGTAACCGCGCGAACAAGCTTAGTGTTAATGAACTTGGCGAACCGCACCAGTTTCGAGTCTACAAGAAAGATACTGGAAACGACTCGGAGGGCATTACCTGCTCGCAACCCGGATGTTTGAAGTGGATTTCTCCGCGCTTCGTTGCTCTAGCAAAGAACTACCAGTGCCAATCACAGTACGCTCGCTTAATGGTGCATAATAGCACGCAATCGTTATATTTTTCGACCGTTGTAGTCCCATCTATTCCTTCCCATGGTGAATCAAGACTGTGGAATCATTAGAATTGCGAATAAGCTTTTTTCTGCGAAAGAATTAGAGGATGATTTTGCTTCGATCGACCATTCTAATCGTGTTTTTTAATCGCCTGTTTGTTATTTAAGCTTTATAAAACAAGGGCGAAATTCATTGAGTGTCTTTGCATGATTTTTTGTTGAAGTAAATATTTCCTCGTGAACAGTTTTATCCTCCATTACTCTGTTTTTTTGGCTGTTGCCATAGTCGAGAGAAAAGTACATGCAGCAATGTCATTGTTAATTATGATCTCCTTGATGACTTATCATAATTATACAGAAATTCACTACAGTCAAACACGCCATTTATCAATTTGTAGTTCAATTATTTGCAGCTGTATATAAGCCATATATTAATATTTAATGAACGAGAAGGTTTGAATATACCCGCTCCTGTTATTATCGTGAAGCTTTTGCTAATTGCATCTTTCGTTAATATTTTCCCCCTGAATAGCTTTAAGCGAATCAAGTATTTTTCATGCTGTATATTTCATATGAGGGCCTGTACGAACCTTTAGGTACGTGTTTATGTTTTTTCTCACGTCGAGGTAAATTCATGCAATAGGTGTCATCATTATTTTTAGCCTGAAGATATTTAAATTATTTCGATTGGATAACTAAAAAGGATATAGCTTACATATACAGATTATAATTATGAATTTTCAATTCATTTATTTTCAATTGAGTTTAGATACTTATTATATTTTAAAATTCTAAATTTGATTATTTATTTGAACCGTGACACAAATTCCAGGTTCAAAAAACTAGACTATACCCATATGAATCCGAAAATTCCGCTAGAAGATTAAACGCAGCGTAACAATTTGAAGTATGCTTTGTCAGACAAAGAGAGCAGCAATAATTTTTTTCTGTTATATCTGCTCTCAAAGGCTTGAGATATTAAGCATCTTCCGCAAGAATGTAAATTGTTGGTCATAAAGATATGAAATGAGAATAGTTAAATGTCATAATGAAGCCTGTTTGAAAATTCACGGAAATGGGAGCACATTTGTGATATAATTAGGCTAAATTTTGTCACGTAGGAAATTTAAAGGATTTTTAACGTGATGACGTTTATAACTTATCATGCCCTCAAGACAAATAAATATCGGTGAATGTTCTCCAATGCTGGAAATGAGCTATTTCCGCGAGTTTCAGCGTGATTGGGCAATTTTTTCAGCGGTGAATTATCGTGAGACAAAAATGATACGTGGTACCACCCATACGGTACCGATCATCAATCCCGTTCAAGACCAAATTAGTGACAAGCCATAGTGAGAAAATGCTCGGGGTAGGGTACCGGCCCAAGAATTTGGCGAAATTTATTTCTTATTTCCGCGAACGGACTCTTCACTTAGCTGAGAGATATTTCCTGACTCTTCCATCACGATTATGACCGCTATAATTGAAGAGGTGTTCAATGCTATTGTTGGTAGTCGTGTTCTGTTATGAGATCAAGGGAAGCTGATTATCTCATAATGTTATTCGTGACTAAGTCCGTCTTGTGCTGTATCGTGGGAGATAAGTATGAATCCATACAATAGCCAGAGATTTTCATGAAAAATTGCATCTTCAGTTAGAGGAAGAATGTGCATGAGAGAGAAATGATTGGATTTTCACGATATACGGACTTCTCTCTCCCCCTGGCGTGAGATGTGTATTGAGCTTGTGAAGTCAAGATTTTCTCGCTCGTATTTTTTTCAAACCTTTAAATTGATCAAAAATGAGTATAAGAAGGTGAAGACTTCGTACTCGAAAGAAATGGATAAAAATTCTCTGCTATGTAGAGGTAATTTTCATCCTGTAGTAATGTAATCATCAAAATGAACGAATCTACCTGGAGAGGTTTAGCTTACCAACTATCACCATTTTTTGCACTGCCATGAAATTACAAAATAAATTTTATTGAATGTTAAGGTGGCTAATTGAGAACTCAAATCAATTTGAAATTTCTAATTGCTTTGAAACTTCATTTTGAATCTGTAACGATATATCATCAAACCATAGTATTTTTTGTTTGCAAAAGGAAAAATTTCTAATTCTGCAGGGTTGAAAAGACTCCATTGTGTCTAGGACGTTTTAAGGAATAGAAAAATGATGTAATTAGTACATAAAATTATTCCATTCATTTTTTTATTTTAAATCATATTATCATAATATCATCATAGGATAAACTCAACTTATTCAGGCATAATATACTAGGAGTTTGACATATTGAAAAAAAGGTGGTAGTACTTTTCTAGAATTATTTTAACGAGTCTTACGAATTGAACATATTGTGTAAAACTGGTACCCCATTTTTCAATTTTAATAGTAATTTCGATAAGCCAGCTTTTATGGATTCAAATTTACTGTCATATGTTACTAAAATTAAAACCAATTGTAGCTAGAGCTTCTTGTAGTAAGGTGCATTCTCGTTACCTAAACTGTCCCGGCCCTGTATTTTTATTCATGAGCATTTATCATACAAGTGTAGCATCCTCCCTCACGGTACTTGTTAGGGAAGGCAAGTCGGAAACGGTGAGAAAATTCCTCCCTGAGAAACGTTTTGAGCATGCAATTAATCTCATTTACACTTTATGAAGTACAACCCCGGAGCATGCCGATTACCAGTTCCGTTAACCATCGTGGCTCTGAGTGAGTGAAATTTCTCGGTCTTAACAGTCACCGTTTAATGAATTCCCGCTCACGAGTTCTCGATGCGAAAAGGCAAAGACCGCGAGGGGTCTTCGTTTATGCGTGATTAGTGGACTATGGTCGTGGGGAAGGGGGCGTGGGCGTGAGAAAAAGAGTCAAGACGAAGCGAAAGCCATTGTTCCCCACTCCTGCCCCCAAGGAGTCTGTTTCTTTCTCGCCCATCGCAGTCTCCTGCAGTCCCGGGTGTTTCTCTCTCAGGCGTTGAACTCTCCACCAACCGCCGAGAGTTGAAGTCTCTCGCAAATTCAAGTTCAATGAATTTACTATGCTGCTAGAGTAATATATACTAGGTAACCTGTGCGAAAAGTTCGCATTTACCAGCTATCAGGGAATAAGTATGTTAAGGAAACGGTGTAATTGAGTTTTAAATTCAGAAGATGTATCATTAAGAAATTTCTTTATTCTTGTTTTCTTGCAAAAATGTACAAAATATAAGAATACAATACAGTAGTTTGGTACCAGTAGGAAAAATTATGACGTCTGTTACTGAATAATGGCACGCGATTTACAAAACTTCTTTAAATTAATATTAAAAACGACAATATTGTTTAAAACTCTTCACAATTCTAAGATTTTCTTTTTAATATTTTTGCCGACTTATGCTACGTTTCTTTCGTTAAGTTATGAATTTAACGGGTTTTAAACCTTTTTTGAATCTTAGAATTTAAATAATTGAATTTTTTTAAATGTGTTAATTCGACATACTTTGAGCGAGTAATCGACCTGGAAAAATCAAGACTATAAGTCAAATTAATGGGTAAATAGTGAAATTTGAGATTGAGATTGTATTTTCCGTCAGAAGCCGGTCGTTAAACGTTTGTATTGATAGGTTCAGTATTATTACGGAGCATATACGGAATGACAGACAAAGACCTCGCTGTAATAATATATAGGAGTTTTACTGTAAGGTTTATCATTATTATTCGACTATTGAACCGATTATGATAGGTTTGTATGAGTATTTAAAATTGCTCTGTCTGTCTCTCTCTCTCTCTCACTTATGATTGCTTCACACTCCACCACGCGTAGTCGATAAGTTTGTTTACCCAGCAGGGTTATATAGTAACAAGTGTATTTGTTGGTTTTTCACTCAATGTTTTGGGTAATGAAAGAGCAATTTTTCATGTTTTGATAACTTTTATTTTTTTAAGTTATTTCCGTAAGAGGTGAATGTCATATCTCTTGGCTTGGAGAAAATTAAATCGAGGTATTAGAATTTCGATCAAAATGGGCACCAAGGTGTGCTTGATACTGATCGAAATGATTTCGATCTGTTTTCATTCCGAACCGTTGTTTTCGATCGGTTAGTACCGGAATTTGTTGTTTTAAAATTTTCAATCCGACGACGATATGAGCCATCTAATTGAAATTTTGATTCAAAATTTTAAACGCAACAAATTCCAATCGCGTTGCTTATTAATCAGAATAAACTGTTGGAAATGAAAACCGGTCTGTATAATTCCGATCAATGTCAAGCACATCCCTCCCGGCTATGCCCCTGGGTTCATGAGGTGGTGTGTATATAGTACAAGTTCTATGCATTGAACCCAAGACCTTGAAAATGACGATCGTATATCTCCAGCACCATCACCAAGCCGTAAGGATGAACTGGGACAAAAGGCATTTAGGTCAGAAGTTCACTGTCACTGTTATGAGTTTCCCTTTGTCTGGGAAGTAATTCAAACTCAATGAACCGTGTAATTTGGGAAAATCTTTGAAATAGCTTCAATGCTCGACGTTTTGGCAAAAAATTGTAATAATTTAGAACGGTTCTGTGCTAAATGTGATAGCATTTTTTTCGTATGCCACTCCACCACATCAGCTAAGGCGTAACACACCTAATGACTGATCCTAGTTGATATGATTTTGTGATAGTAAAATCAATTTAAACCGTTAACTATTGGCTCTAAATTTTAATTAGCTGTAATGATATATTCATCCCAATCGACTTCTGATGTAAGGTTCAAGAAGCATACGAATCCAGTAGGGTATAAGTAATTTAGATTGAAATATGTTATCAGGACATGAACTGCTTAGGTTGATTATTCGGACAGATCTTTCAAGCTAACGAACTTAAAAAGTCCGCAGTATACTAGCAGCGTATATTTTTATGCTATTTTTTCGATGTAACGCATACATTTTTTCTTAAAAACTCTGCATTATATTGGCAATATTTCGTTTTTTAATTAAGTTAATTTTGCACATGCATTTTTGAAATGATCAACGCGAACCCATCTTAATCGGTAGAATACGTTAATAATAAAATTAATTGACCTGATAAATTTTTAAATAAAATTGAGTTTTAATACAACCATAACAATGACCATATTTCTCTCTTGGTTTCTGTTGGCTATTTCTTATTTTTTATAAAAAAAAATTGGATAACACGTATATTTACACCTGCCGAATAGCATTTCGTAGTGACAAATTAACTTTAGAATTGTAAAATATGGAGTGTAACCTTTGTTATTTACTCTGAGTATATCACTTTTCTATAAGATAGCGTCATGTCTAGAATTATGACATTAAATATGAATGTCAGCTTTGCCATCACAACGAGTTTGTTAGCTCGACTGTCAGTCCTGCCTTAATGAGGTGAAAGAAGTATCTGTAGAAGATATTCAGTAGGGAATATGATGGTAAGGAGGTGGAAAAAACCTTGGGTATGGATATTTAAATGCATGGATTTATTTCAACTGGCTATGTTTTCCTCACAACCAAACATTATCGAGGTGGCAATAAAAAAATCCTGTGCATAGCGGGATTCAGAGAGTACAAGGACTGGGACATGGAAATTTCTTCAACTCCAGACAATTTAGGATATCCGTCCAATAACACCCTCTACCGTTAGTTTTTTCAGTGACATCTGTTTAAAATTTCTCGAAAAGGAAACTGTTTTTTTTTCTTCCAAGTTTGTATCTACTTCACAAATCGTGAGAAAGACGGTGCCCTTTTACATTTTGCCTTAACCTCTCGCACGTATCTTAAGGCACATTAAACAGTTGATCACTTACCTGCACTTCCTCGCTTACCTTATTAATTCCAGAATATACGAGGGCTGTTTTTTAAGTAAGGGCCGTTTTTTATATAAAATAAAGAAAAATTATTTTAAATGACTGCAGGAAGAAGTGACTTTGTACGCAGTCACGCGCACGGGTGCAAAGTTAAATACACCAAAGGATGAAGTTCGCCACGAAAAAATATTTGACTTAGCCGGGATTCGAGCCCGGATTCGCTCTGAGAAATGGCTTGGTGGTGTAACTGGGAGCCCACCTGACCGGCAATCGGGAGATCCGGGTTCGAATGCCGGCTAAGTCAAATATTTTTCCATGGCAAACTTCACCTTTGGTGTATTTAAAAATTATTTTTTTTTTCAAAATTCATTTATTTTCATAATTTTCATACTTTTCTTTATTTTTCTACATAGTTCCTTTTTTGTTTATGCACTTATCTTACCTTAAAGCTAAATTTTGAAACTCACCCTCAAAGAAGTTTGCCACCTGCCCTAATAACCAGGAGTTCACGGCCGTCTTCACGTTTTCGTCTTCATTGCAGCGCTCCCCACCAAGATGATTTTTCAAGTAGGTACCGAAAAAGATGGAAATCACTCGGAACAAGGTCGGGGTTCTAATTCTTAATTCTGTCTTCAAAGTCGGCGATTCAATAATCTTAAAAATTTTAAAGATCCACAGTAAAGCGTACAGGTTAGATACAGAACTGCTATTCACATTTGGCTATTTTCAAGGAATGCCGGGAGGCGGCGCGCATACTCGTTACGAAAGGTACGCGAACTTTTACAGTGTACGACACAACGGCCCTTACTCAAAAAACAGCCCTCAGGCCTTGATGCTACAACAATGAAATGCGTCACATCGAATAATACGTGCCACGATGCCGAACACCTGTTTGCGCAACTTCATAATAGTAAATTCTCTCCATCTACGGTTTTACTTATCTGTTCAATCTTTAAAAAAATGTAAAAATGATAAACACGTCATATTGATATTGGAAAAATAATATTTTTAATTGCATTAATGAACGTGCTATTTTGTGTGTACTTTCACATAAATACATTGGCCTTTTAAAAGGCCTACTAAGGCCTACTTGCATTCCAACGCCTGTCGTAGATTAAATACTTAAGACCGTGCGCATTTATTTTCATGTTTCGTTTTAAAAGAAATGGATATTAATACTTTTCGTAGAAAATGACCATCCTCAAAATTTCAATACTAGCCTCTTGACTTGATAATGACTTCAAAATCGTCAACTTTCAATACTAGCCTCATATGATTGCCTTTCTTTGAATATGATGATTGGATGATTATTAAAAGCTCAAACGGTCCGTTTAAATGTGCACTTTTTTACCATTTTTTAAACAATGGACAGTATAGCTTAGCATGTACATGTTGATTAATAAAACACCCCTGCCAAACACCTTTGGGCCTTATGTAGACGTAGAAAATGTTGATGTAGGTGTTAGCTCATGGTCGCACCCACATTAGCCCAGCTAAACTCTGCCCCGCTTTGAATCCGAAACTCCATCCCACCCAATTGGAAGGTTGCTCCGAGACAGCGGTCCCCTCCCCATTTGCTTTTTTAACGGTATCCTCACCCCTCCCCTCTTTCCCCCACCATTATACCCCCCTCCTCCCACCACATCCTGACGCAACCCATCTCACTCATCCCCGCCTGCGAAGGACGTCTTCACGCACAGGTAATAGTCCACGCACCTCTTAAGCCATATGGGCAAACTTCCGCACCGCCTCTTTCGTCGAAAATGCTTTCATTCTCAAGCTTCTGCCGGCTCTTTGATCCCTTTTTCCTCTCCTACAGAAGTTCCCTTAAAATTCATTCCTCGTTTTTGGCATCATTTAAGCAGGTTCCTTCGTAATTGCTTCGTAATTCAAAGCAAATATTTACTTTATCATCATTCCAATTATCATCACTATCACAAGGCAACATTCTTGAGATTGTATAAGATTTCGTCTTTTATCGGCGAATTATATTAATAAATAATTCTCGGCAGTGGTGTAACTAGGAATATGCTTTGGGGGGATGAGATGGCCTGGGGCGGGAAAAATTTATAAAAATAACATGCCTGAATACACATTTTACATCATTTTGGCACTAAAATTTAAATTTATGCAGATGCAGTTATTGTATTTCAAAACTAGGCAATATTTTAAAATAACTTTTTCATTTCTCTTATGCTTTGGGGCGGGGATCTATTCCCTCATCCCCTTCATAGTTACGCCTCTGATTCTCGGCTTTTAAGCCGAGTAATGAGTCACTGCTCTGAGGATGATGGAAGTGTGTTCCGCTGAAACGTCAGCCAAAAATTTTCTTGTTAAACCGAGAATAATTTATCAATCCTATGATTGGTTTGACGCAGCTCTCCACTCAATTCTCCTATCAGCTAGTCTTTTCAAAAGTACGTATTTATTCTCTTTCGCATCCTCCTTTACCTGTCCCATATACTTTATTTAAGGTATTCCCTTTCTGTTCTTGCCATCCCTTTGTCCCTTAAAAATTGTCTTCATCAGGCCATCATGCCTCAAGCCGTGGCTCCTTGGATTGAGATGCTCCTTCTTCTTCTTCCATTAAAATTTTTCATAATGCAGGAAAGATTCAAGGAGCATACGTCTATTACATTAAATTTGCTATCAGAATATGAGCTGCATAGGTTATTATTCGGACTTAAAACTCATCTTCCTTATCTTTCTTATATTCTTAAGTATCTTATTTACTTTTTTAATTCAGTTCATTTTACTCATGCATTTTTGATAGATAGCGAAATAAACTTAAATGAAATTGAACTGTAGCATTTCCTTGATTCTTAAAAGAGTTGATTCACAGCCTCAGTGGCGCAGCGAGGGAGGTTTTGGGGGATAATATCCCCCCAAAAGCTCAGAGAAATTTATTAGTTATATCTATTTTACTTATTTGGATTAATATTACTTGTAGAGTGTTGTGAGGATCAATAAAATATCCCTCAGACGGCCGTAAAACTCACCATTTTGAACCATTTATCAGGGGCGCAGCTAGGAATTAAGGCTTCCCTCTTTTCAAATCTAAATAGGCTTAGCTCAGGCAATGTCTTTACAGATTAAGTATACAGACAAAAAATACACTACGAACAGTTAAATGACTCACCAGGTCCACAAAAACTTCCATGCCGTATGCGCGTAATTAATCTGTGACGTATTATGCCACAAAAAATTCCGCGACCCCCAGTGTGTTAAGCTGTTTAAGAGTATTCCCGTTGCTTGGGTGACTATGCAAACTCGAGTTGCTTGACCCCGCTACGGAACTTTGTTTAAACTGCCGGCTGGATGCAAACTGGTTTAACCTTGACATTTTCGTGATAATCATCGACCTGAAAATATTTAATATTTATTCAATCTCACGCGGACGAAAAAGGAATGATTTCGGGGTTGGAAATGACTCGACAGAAATTTTGAAAGTTGTTAAAGACTTCCTCTGAAAACACCCCGAAAGACGAGAAAGGCTCTCATAAATCTCTTATTCATTCATAACAAAACCTTACTAATGGCAAGAAACGAGCATTCATGGGGTTGCAATACAAGTTTCTATGCGTCTTACTCTTTAGTCTTATAGAGGTACCTAACTGCTAAAAAATTACTTCACGTATAGTGTGACGAGAGTGTAAATTATTATATATCATAAAAAATAACTAAGATGGATTATCAGCAATTTTTTTACTATAATTTCATCATCATAAGGCAACAATCCAGAGAATGATGCTACAATCATTTTCTATGCCTCTGCCGTGCGTAAACATGTTATGCCCTATTTACCTGGGCCTTTTAATATTGTCGCGAGCCGATGAGGACTCACGATTGGGTTGTGTAGTTTATCTCAGATTAGGGATCTTTTCATACCGTCAAAGGTGGTTCACATGCAGAAAACATTCATAGTTCAGTTAGGTAAAGTCCATTTAATTCATCATGAATATGAAATACAAGTTGTATTAAGTATCGAAGAACGCGCAGTTTCGACGCGTGAGGAAGATAAAAATATGGAAGGTTTTTGGCGAAGAATAGGAGAAAGTGATCGACGGGAGATCTTGAGATTGTAGATCTATGGCATGTAGGGTATGCCTGCCTCTAAGGCGAAAAAGGTTAGGGCAGAGAATTGGGATAAACCAATATTTCTTTCTCTATTGCTATTTGTATCACTTGTTAATTATCTTCCCTGTTATTAGGACACTTCCACTCTACAATGTTTATTAATTCATTGATGAAATAATAAAACCCGAAGAAATCATTCGTGATGGAATGGAATTTTTCCATATTGAAATAAATACTTTTAATTTTCCACGGCCATAAAAATTAATACGACCAAGGTTTCAATGTTATTACATCATCATCAAGGTCGTTATGAATTTTATAATCGTGGAAAATTGAAAGTATTTATTTCCATATGGATCAAATAATCCCTAATTTTGAACCTACTATATTAATTTTAAGGATTTCCGTGACATATTTTTCGGTTTGTCTTTACTGATACTGTCTCATAATAGCAAAGCTATGTTTTTTTCCTCAGTAGAATTTTTTGTAATTGTAGAAAATAATTACTTCTTAAAATTAAATTTAATTATTTCACATTTTACAGTCGATTCCAATCACTTGATATTCTATTCATACAATACATACAATACATAAATACATTCATACATACAATACATGTCCAATGAGATGTAAAATGCGGGACTCGAACCCGTGATACTCGGTTCAACAGCCTGGTACTTTACCCCGCCGTCTGCTAGGCCGATAAAATATGTCTCGCTTACTGCTTTAGTTTTCAGAGGGGTTCTCCAAGCAAGTTAAATCATGTAAGGCAAATATTAAGGCCACATCCATTCTTACCCGAAACGGTTCATTTTCGTTACATTTTTAATTTCCCGGAAAACATTCAAGACCTCTTGGTACAATCAATTATATCTCGTGAACGCCCTCAGGATGTTTATACGTGTGGGAGAACCGTTGAAAAAGAACAAAAGGAAGGAATCGCGCCGGCCTACAGTATCAACAAACTTGGTGGGACACACTCAAGGTGTACCGTTCAGCCCAACGGTTCCTCCCAATATGGCTGAGCGCGTCCAACTCGGCCTGTGTGGTCGTTTGAGAAGTGATATTTCTTGCCAGGAAACGCATCTCAATGAAAGAAGTAGTGTTCTGTTAAATACTCTAGTGAAGAAAGTGTGACTTAGGAGAGGATCTTGCCATTTCAGGCGTAGAAGTCAGGGAAGAATCTTTGCGAGCCTCCCCCTAACACTAGAATGGTCGCCGTAGATCGAAGCATATCTGTGTTCGCGATCGAAAATCAAGGAAATTCGGACCCATACAAAACTTAATGTAGCCAAGTAAATTGCCGTTGGAACGTAGAAGGTGTTTCAAAATAAATAGCGGGGTTTTATAACTGATAACTTTAGTCTTGACTTCATAAAACCTCTCCATATTGGAAATAAAGGAGTAAAACTTTGTCAGGTGCACTATTAAATTAATATGAGCACGACCCGGATTTCGTAACGTGGTTACATATTCAAGTGGCTGATCTTAAATGCATCTTATATTTATACATCTTATTTATTTATTTATTCATTTTAATCTCCCCGAAAACAGCTCATTTAAGGCCTTTTACATCGGGGGAATAACATGTAACAAAGATTATCACACATAACCATTCCATAGGTAGGGGCAACCTACCTATGAAATGGTTAGGGACTCGAACCTTCGGTTTGGTTGGCGAGCACCTTAACCCCGCCGCCACCGAGGACGACATACATTTTGAATACGACAGACAAAGATGTTGAATAAGACATACATATTGAATACGACAGTGAGAACATCTATCGGTAGTGAGTGGACTAGTTGAGAGGGCGGTGGTGGGGTCAAGCAGGGAATGGAGGGGGAGGAGCAGCAGCCTTGGTTTGGGACGAACGCTTTAAAATATTTATGACACCTAACTTGCAGCTACAAATGATACAGGAAGTGAAAGAGCAACTAAAAAAAATTTTGCATGCGCACCCAATGTCTCCGCCGCCATCCGTTAGAAATCACTAGTAGCAAAGATGGTGACTAGTGCATTTGAGAGCGTTTTGTGTTCTTTAGTTGTGCACTGACGAAATATGTAGTTACTGTAGAAAGTGCGTTCCGTATTGTTTGGTTGTAATCCTCCAGGAGATAGAGAAAGTTGAAAATAGTTGAGAAAAACTATTAGAAAGTAGTCATTTATTGCCACAAAACCTATCTCAAAACAGTGATTTTTATAGCTATGTCTGTTTGATCCTAAACGGGTGCCTGTACCCATCACCACAGCAACCTATACGGCCGAAGCCGGAATATCAAGTAGGTATTTCTTCATGTATTTCAGCGAAATTTTTCGTTTTCACATCGTTCCCTGGGAAGACGTGCTTGATTTTAGCATGGGAAGCCTGGAATCTCTGCGGACCCCGTTGAAATCGGACCTTTGCGGAATATTTCGGAACGTCCGTTAGGGGGCGTAGGTGCTTGTTAGTCATGTGGGCGTGTGCTTAGGGTCACGAGAGAAGACCAGGAAGATAGCAAAGGTGTCAAAGGAGGGCCTGTGAAATTTCGGAGGAACCCCGTTTCCTCCTTTTTTTTTGTCTGAGAAAAAAGATCGACCACTGCGAAGGCTATCGGGTGGATGTGAGGGAAAAATTCTACGGCGGGGAATCTTAACTGTACCCGGCGAGTGGGAGGAGGGATCGCCGATGGAGATTATACACGCTCTCGCCCTCGAACTTGGCCGCAGCAGGAAGGAAAAAACCTTGGCAAGAGGCGGATTGAGGAAGTCGAAAGTGACCGCGGGTCGGAGCCATTGTCGATCAGATCCCCACGATAAGTGAGAGATGGATAGGCCTGAAGGATAGGGACAGGAAATAACACCGCTCCGTGAAAGATTTTAAGAGTCCGAAAGGGGAAATTTGTTGTCGCCGGAAGTGCGTCAATTTGGAGTATACTTTAACAGCAGAGGTAATGGAAGTTAGTGCCATCTACAAGGACAGGAATAAGTCTTTCACCCTTACGTTTCCTCCTTCATTTAAATTTCTGAAATAAAGATGTCCTATTTTAGGCATATTTTAGTACATCAAATTTAGAGTGTACTTTTAAATTTTGGGTGAATGGAGTTTAATGCCATCTAAAGTGACAGGCATAATTTAAGTTTTCTAGCTTCATGTAAAAATCTGATGTCCTACTTATTAGCAAGTTATATCAATTGAAATGATTTCATGAAAATGACTTGCAATCATATTCAATATGTCCAGAAATCATATTCTTCTATCAATTGCAATTTTCTCTATTAATACCAATGTATATCTTAGCATCAAAAAATAATGTTTCGTTCTTAGGTGTACAAAATCTTCAAGTTCAATATTTTCCAAGGGTATACAGCGATCCCATATCAAAATAATTTTCTAAACGTGTTAATCTCTGGGTAGTTAAATGGCCTGCATCACCATTTTGTACCATTAAAGAGTAAAAGTCATGTGTACTATTTCGGGTATCACGAGTATTGTGCAAACCTATCTAATTAGGACGCGTTACTCCCGCTCGACTTGTATTATTTTTTCGTGAAGTCTCTTGTTTAAAACATGTGCTATCATATTAAAATCTTCACAGTGTATTCAATAGACACTAGTCAACATTTGTTTAAAACTTAAATATGAAAATTTTACCTAAATATTATCTTTGAGGTCATTCTTTTGTATTTTGGATGCAGGTAAATGCTGAGAAGGAATTGGCTCTATATACCCAGAATTTTTTAATATGATAGCGTCATAGGGAAATAAAATTCACTTTTTACGTTCCACTCTGAATATTCTTTGACGTCGACCTTCGTTTCGATGCTGTTAAATCATTTTATTCGGTGTGGAATGACCAAAGTGCATCTCATTTTTTAATATTGTTTTCTCAAAATATAAAGCCAAGAATCTTATAAAATGATAGTGTAATATCTTGTATGATGGATGGCGATTTGGTGGAAGTTCTTAATATTAGTTAGGTGAAACATTGTAATATTTCCAAAGGATTTTTCCTGTAAATATTGCTAAAATTAACTAAAATCCATGTGGCTAAAATGATAGTTCTAGCTGGAATCAAATGATACGTCATGGAAAAAGACATTATACACCGTTGGAGGAAGAATAATGCGTTCTATTCCAAGGTAACTTTTAATTATAATAAAATCTTATTGAATTTATATATTCAATTCAACCTACGAGCACATACGCTTAGTGCCTGTTACTATTTAACACTTGTTTTATTCTAGATCGATGCCAAGCATTCATAGTTTTCATTCCACATGAATGAACGGGTTTTCTGGCGAGTAGATGGTCGCCAGCGAAGTTGCCTTGCGAGTTGGCACCGATGAACGTCGACGACGCGCTGGCGCTGTGTGGATGCTAAAGCCATTAAGGACAACCTATTTAGATGCGTGTTGCGATGGGTACGGCTTGAAGGGTGCAAATGAGAAATCCTCGCCGTGGGAATATCGATGAGGGTGTTGCTGACCTGTAGAATTATTCTCACTCGATCAAAATTCATACTCTTGAATCCACATACTCGACCTAAGACGTGTGAAATAATTTATTCAGTGACTAAGTGCCTCATTATCCTATACTATCGATTGCCATAAATTTTCGCGACATATCTCGATATACCAACATCATCTTACCGGCTGTATCAGATTTCAAGGAGCGATTTGAAAGGAAAAATATAGCGAATGCACATAGATTTATTTTCGTGCCCGATACTATTCCGTTGAAGTGGATAGCTTTGCCCCGGGAAAGTACGTCCTTTGAAGTTCATAAAGGGTTATTTCCACTTTTGACCGCGAACATACGTTCTTAATAGGGTTGTTTATGCAAGAGCATTCACAGCCTGGGAAGATAAACACATTCGCAGTATTTCTAATTCTGTGGAATTTGTTACACAGAAGCATGTTTTTAATATTAGATCATTGGCTTAACTATTTTTATGCACGCAGAGGTGAATAATGATGACAATTATAATAGACATGATTCCCATGATTTGTGGTATACAATTTTAGTTCTATTGATATCACTTTCATTAATGAAATGTTTTATCTCATAGATATTATGACGTAATTCTCTTTTATCCGAATGAACCAATTTTTTATCACCGATAAATTAATTTGTGTATATTGTATAATGTTAACGCATTCCCTTACCGTTGAAAAACTCAAAATTACCGTCATGCTCGTCTAAATGGTTTTTGTGTGCACTGAATGAGCATAAATCACCGGATACCATTACTTTAAAATTCGAGTTATTATGCAGACTCCGAACATCTGCCAAGTTCAAATCTACGGAAAAGGCGGGTAGGATTAAGGTTGACAATTTCGGAAAGGCGTATTCAATTTGATATTATGCATTATCTTTCTCGTTAGTATTTATGAATTACTACAGGTATGAGTTCCAGATAATTGCAGGTCAGATAAGATCCAAATAAAGCTCATGAACCTCGCCATTCAAATAAAGACTTCCCTTTTTATTGTCATGGTAATCACCTTATCTATCGCATTTACTGTTCGCGATGTTCTCAATGGTATATAATGAGCACCATGAAGTTCATTGCCATAAAACAAAGATGGGCTACCTATCACAAAACGTTTATTTCTGCTCATACGAGAATTCTCTCGATATTTACGGCCCTGCAGATTTATTGCACGGGGATCCGCTGGCACCTTGCCAGCTGGCACGCATCGCTTGGCAGTAGCTGTACTTGCACTCAACTGGAATCGCTTGAAAACTCAATTTCGATGGTACAGATAACTTTTCCCGGAGAATCTTACGTCTCATGGAGTTAGTTGGGCGACATTCCAGGTTATTGCGAGTTTTTCTGCCGACGTTAGCGAGTGTACCGATTTACTTGAGATTTCCTTGGCCACTAGATAGATCAGGTAGCTTTCCTCCGAAAAGAGTTCAATTTTAGATTCTCAGGGAGGGTTGTTTAAAGTTTTTCCCTTGTAAATATTCCCTGAAGAGACTATTAATAATTTTAGATATTTATAATAGTGATAGTGTACCTCAGCTATTTGATTTTTTCAGCAAACAAAAGGATTTATATCGGAACAAATACTGTAGACGTGTGGAGGTAGGTGTTAATCCAAACATGAAGTATTCATTTATAGTTCTACAATTCTAATATTATAGTATAGTGCAGCTCCTCTTATACGTTTCCCAAGCTAGTTACTTTCAAAATTAATGCATTTCAAAATAAAATATATCATAAAAATACGTTTTAACTCAAATGTGTTTTAAGTGGCTCATTATTCTAGTGAATTTTTTTTAATTTGTTTTTTCTTCCACAAAATTTACCAATTAGATATGTTCATTACCAATAAAATGCATAAATAACTCCCTCAATTCCTTTGTAATGTCTAATTTCGACTAATATTTTTTTCTAAAACCATCGGGTTTATGGAAAATAAATAGGTACTATTTTAACGCCAATCTAGTACCTAAAACCAACTATATTAACTGATATTTATGCTTTGCAGACTTAATATTTTGAAAAGGGTTATTTTAGTTGATGATGATACATTCATCTCATAATGCCTTCTAAAAATCAATAGATTTTCCAAGCAAGGGCTTTTGGATTGTTAACGCAAAAAACGTCATTCCTATGTTATACGTGCGACTCTGAAATACCACAGTATGAAAACCGAATAGCTGTACTTCTTTCTGCTACGTTTAAGAGATTAATTGATTAGAGATCATCATAACTACATGGGAGTTGGATAAATAAAGTTTTCCTTAATACTAATGTATTCTCCCGTATTAAGATGACAGATTAAGCCTTCGAAACTTCAGTGGCGGTGAACTTTCACCCAGCCGAAGGCTAAAGACAGCTTGTAATGTTTGTATTTTTTTCATGTCTCTTCATGAAGTCATCGACGTTTATGTTCCGTAATGACCAGTAAAATTAATAGCGGTTTAATACATTAGTGATTATGATTCTCGTGTTATCATAGCTACTCGGGAATTGGATAAATTAATTTTCCCTGAAAAATTTTATATTCTCCCTGATGACGATGACAGATCTTCTGAACGTCAGTACCAAGGAACTTTCACCCGCCGGAAGCCTTAGGCAGTTTCTAATGTTTTTATTATTTTTTACGGCTCTTCATGAAGTGACAGACGTTTATGTCTTCTTAGCGACGAGCGTAAGATGCTGGATAATGTGTGGTCATGATTTTTCACGGTCGCTGAAAAGACTTTCACCGGTAGTTTAGGTCTCTCGTAGGTCACGGTCGCGCTCAGTGCCTCACGTAACCAATGTCACGCCTAGGGCGTCTGCTGTGAAACGCCGAGACTCGAGGTAATTCATATGCAGCGCATGGCAAGCGCTTTCTAGCATGCACGCCCTCATAACAGCTGTTGCTTAGCGTTAAGAGCCATCAAAGGTCAATAACTCATTTAGCATATATATATCCTCCTCTAGACATTAGGTTTATGCGATGAATTAATCTCTTTATTGATATAAATTTATGTGATTTAGCACCGTAGTTTCTTTACAATCTAGCTGTCAATCAAATGAGCTACCATTGTAGTGGGTCTGGCACTTGTATTTGAATTGATTTTCTTTAAATCGTATTTGCTCAGCCAAAGCATAAATCCTCAAAAACGAGTGGATACGTTGAAAACCTCCAGTCCCAAAGTGGTCAATTCAAATAACTTTGTAAACAAGGTATTTTTTTCTTGCTAAAATCCCTAAATTACTCTCTCATCAACAATAAAATGATTAAAATATTCCATTTTCCCATAAAATTGTTCAATTACTATCTTATCAGGAAGTAATCCATTTTCTTTGGCAGGTAATCAAAACTAAACATTGTTGATATTAAATTTTTCAGACTATCAAATTAACAGAATTCCTTCAGTCTAAGGTGAGTGATGCATCATATCTTAAAATGTCTTTAACCCTTTCTAACCCAGAGCTACTTTTGGGAGAATTCAAATTTCAAGATTTTTCATTATGAAAATTTGAAAACTTTTCAATCAATCATAATTATCGTTGCAGGTGAATATTTCGTCATTACAACGAACACCACAAAATAATGCGTAGTTTTGATATTGCTTAAACAGAACATATAATGTATACATTTTTGATGTTGCTTAGAAGCAACATTGGGTTTTATTGGGTTAAACAGGCCTGACATTTTCGATAAGGTACTATTTCCCTAATATTCTGAGGTAAAAATCAATGGAAATTCCTTCATTTGAAGTACTTTTTTCATTCCTTATAGACTTTTCTCCCCACAATTTTTCCTTCAATTTCCGTTTCAAGCCACCACGGCTACACATCCTTCTCGTGTCGGCAGAGAGGTGAGCAGACCTTTAAAGCCACACCGATGTGTGTGCGTACGCGAAGGGTCGTCTCGGGATAATTGACCCATTACGCACCACTCCTTTGGGAGCCGGCGCATGTTCAAACACGGGACCCGGGCAAAGTCATAGGTAGCAGAAGCAGCAAGGGAGTGGGTGCGCCCACGTAATCATCCCTTGCTGCCGCAGTGCCGCATTCTTTTGTCTCAGGCGGAAACACTCTTGCGGCCGCGATGTCGGAGATAGTCGGTAGTTGGCGGCTCAGAGGATGCCAGAGAAAATACACAATCAACTTCTGGGAAAAGGGAAATAACCAGTTGATCACCTACAAACGCATTACATTATCGTATTGAAATATTCAGGATATATAGGGTCATTACTTCCCAACATTTTCCTGCATTCAAAATTAAAAAGAATTGTTACAAATCTAATATTTAGGCAAAATTTTCCCATCTTAGTCGCAGACAAATTCCTCATCTGGGTCTAGGTTGACTAGGGTCTATTTTATACAACGTGAAAGTTTCAATATTATATGCAAACGTATTACACCATTACATTGAAATCATCTGAGTATATAGAGCCATCACTGCTCTGCATTTATCGGCATTCAAAATTTAAAATAATTGCCAAAAAAGATAATATTTAGGCATTTAAACTTTTCATTTATTTTTATTGCTTCGGCGGCTATAATAGACGAAAATAAACAATTAATGTCAACCAGTTTCAAACAAAATTGTATCAACCAGGCTCTGTGGTATAACGTATAACTGGTAAAAAAAAACCTCATCTGCGATTGGGAGTTGGTTTCCTGCTGAGGAAAATGTTTGTTTTATGGCCAATTTCGCTCTTGATGCAATTTATTTCGATTTCATTATGATGTCTCCATCATCCACCCAGAAAATTAAATTTGAACTACGTTCTTAACACAGCTAATTTAAAGATAAAATATTAATATGATGATAGTCACTGGTAAAAACTCATTCAGTTTAAAAATCCTTCTTTGGGAAGGTTTTAAAATTGCTATTCGATTAGAGAGATTGAACATGCAGTCTTCCTCGAAGAAGTATTTTGTAGTTCGACTATTATATATTTTTAAGTAGGTAAAGGAACCTCAATTTATTCTTGAAACTTTTTCAATGAGAACTGCAAATTCTCTGATAATATTTAATGATAAAATGTTCTACCATAGCATTCGTGAATCAACACGTTTTAATAAAGGAGATTTTATCGGGTTGTAGCAAGTTTATTAATGCTTTAAATTTACAGCTGAAAAATTAACTTTAATATTTGCCTTAGAGTTCGCTCTTGGGTCATTTTCTGGGCATGTGATGCTTCGTCAGACGTTAAAATAAAGGAGATTTTTGGTGGTTTTAGTAAGTTTATTAACGCTATAAATTTACAGATAAAAAAAACTTACTTCGTAACCATAGAGTTCCCTCTCGGGTCACTACACTGGGCATTTGTGGAATTTCCATATTGCCGTCTCAAGCACCGGACCTTTGGGTAAGAGATCAGAGCCTACGGAACAGCAGATGGAAGGAATTCTTTCGTAATACGGTGCCATTTCGTCCGAAATGAATGTCTGAGCGGAGATTCCTATCTTGGGCCGCTATAACTCCTTTTTATCTTCCGTCGGCATTGGGGAAGTATCGCGGCTTACTGATGGAAGGTGTACAGACTTCAAAGGGTTAGTTATCGTTGGAGGGCATACGATTTTCGCTTGCTGATCATCTCCACTAATAACCTCTCCTCTTTACGGATATTTGATTTGAGATTTGGCATTCATTCATGCTTGTATGGCATACGTTGTTTGAAGAGTTGGCGGAACCTTTGCAAGTTTCGTTAAAACTGAAACTAAATTTGGTTGTAATTGAAGTATTTTCGTACACCTTGTTTAATTATAACATAAATGCTAAAACTTAAAGCTTGGCTTTAGTGTTGAAACTACGCCATTTATTAATAGAAACGTAAAAAGTTGATAGTAAAATTTCACCAATGATGTTCAATTGTTGGTATCACTATAGAGGTGAATTTTTAAAGGATTTTGCGCGGAATTTATTTTATTAACGACTGAATGTAAGTCAAAGGCATTGAAATTAGTCAACAATCTTAAAAATTAAACTTTGCAATGCATTACAACACCGATTACAATCACCAGCCATCATCTTGATGAGTCAGCAATCCTAAGATAGGTTTGACGCAGCTCTCCTCTACGTCCTCCAATCAAATAACATAGCTATATTAACCACAATTTTCAAATTATATAGTATTATGTCGGCCTTATAACCGCTGAAACAAGTTAAGCCACTCACGGTGTGTGAAAATGATACAAGATGTACAAGAAAGATGTTTTGTGTCTTTAATTTTTCCTGGTGAATAATATTCTGGTAATCTTCTCGGGCTTTACACCAGTTAATTCAGCTGTATTGGCCGACGTTTCGGAAAACGGCTTGTCTTCAATTCTCAAGGTGTTACTTTCTCAATTCAAATTATTTCATTGGACATTCAAAGTGTAACACGCCTTGAAAATGGATGACAAGTCCGTGTTCCGAAAGGTCGGACGATACGACTGAATTAACCTGGTGTAGACCCCGAGAATAATACCAGAATATTTTGCGTCAATTTCTATGGCATGGGGAATTACGTAGATAAATAGTCTGTTAAAAAATGATAACTTGTCATTTCTACGATAAAATAGTGATTTATTGTTAATATTCAAAATTTTATCATTCACCCCATTACGATTTAAACTGTTACATTAGGGTGGTTTCCTATTTTTTATTGCCTGAAAGGTTATTACTGCAAGAGTTCGTATTTTACGCTTCTTAAATGACGATTTCTATTTTTCGTGATTAAATGAGAGGTGAAAATTTTCAAGAGCGCGAAAACGCGACGGCTAAGTATGAATGCTGGGGAAAGCCCGTGTGACGTATTTCTGGTTCCCACTGCCACCGTGTGAGGTGACCTTGGGGTGAGGCTTTGTCCGCTGCTACGATGCAGGCTGCTAGCAGGTAGCAAAGTACCCAGCTAGCAGGTAGCGCTTGGCTTAAATAAGAATTATTATTACCCTATCAAACGAAGAAAGCTTTCCGACCATAAGCAACTTTAATAAGTGATTATCAAGAGATGTTTCCATGAGCTCTGTGCCTCATGCATGCATTGGTAATCTCAGACGATGTAAAACTCCTGACTACTCGTGAAGCATCTAGGTCCCTGTGACCACGTGAAGTGGCATCGCATGGGCGCCAATCTGGCCTTTTTCGAATGCGGTTTAAATTGACCATTAACATTCATCTAAACTGGGATTTCTAAGAAAATAATTTGAATGTTATGAATACACTAATGGAGGGTAGCGAGTCGCAACCAATGCATTTAATTTTCTTTGATGAAGGAAACTATCCTAATTCTAACTTCTCTTCCTTATCTCTCCAACATTTCTCGTTCATTCTGGCAAGAATCACGAACGAAGCCATGGGCGTGTGACTGGTTTTCCCGTTAACCGCTACGCTACCCATAAGCATCTTTCGAGTCAACCAACCATTTATTTGTCACCGTTACGGGTTAAAAAAAAGACGATCGCTCGCGACTTTCAGACAAGGCTCTCCGAACTGTATTCCGTCTGCGGAGCCGCCTGCGGACGGTGGTATCAATGGAACGCATGTCATCTGTACACATCTCAAATAACACCCGTCCCCTTATCGACTCCAATCGGAATCTCCACTTTCTCTCGTTCACAATGAATCACTTCAGCACATTCCGAGGTGGACGTTTACCCGTGTCACTGTCGAGAAGGTTTAAAGGAATTAACATCTCAATGATTTTTATCGTCTGATTTCACAAAAGCGATCGTTCTAAAACTGATTCTCTAGCCATTTGTTAGGAGGGATATGAAAAAATATTATGAGGTGTATCATTAATTTTGATGCGATTGTTTCGTCTTTTTATTTAATATTCTTTCCCAATTTTAAAAGGGTCAAAAAGTAATAAATTTGTTGTACCATTTAATGTAAAGGTCTATCTGAACAGGTTCTCCATTAGGTCATGTCTTGATAAACGTGCAGCTGGCAAAGTTAATATGCAACTATTGTAAAATGTAATTTCATTTTGAGTTTGTGCATACATTTAGCGTTCATTACCTACTATTAACTTTTAACTCATTCATAATTTTCTTAGTCCATAGTACAGCGGAGTCAAGTGTTTTCTTTTGTCAACAGTATTTTTTATGTTAATAATGGTGAAATATATTGCTCTAATAATAAGATGCATGATAAAAAGAAAAGAGAGGGTTTAATCTCAACAATCGTCCATTTAATTCAAGACAACACCTGAAAATTATTTTGCTCCATAAAAAATGATTCAAGAATAGTATGCATAAAAAATTTTTATAAAAAAGCCAAACTAAAAACAATTTGATAAATCGTTAATTTATTGCATTCAGTTTCCGTAGATAAATCAAATGATATTTTTTTAATCCAATACCGATTGTACAATTCCTTCCAAATTCGTAGAAGATGTTAAACTCCCATGAACATATTAAAAACAATTTGATTTACTATTTTTTTTCCGGATATCAACAAAATCATACTTTAAAAATTCTACTACTGCTTGTATAATTATATCCAATTTCATAAAAGATGCTGAACTCCCATTTTACCGACAAAAAATTCAATTTTACCTCCTCAAGAGGCATTAATTGTTTCCAAAAACCACAAGAATTCTTCGAAGAATCCGGGTTGTTGAGTTTTTGACGATCCCCTCGTGAATGAATGATAGTATCTTCGAGAAGGAAAGGAGAAAAAGATTGAAAAACGTTTTGATCAATTTCGGATCTCCTTGGATATCTTTTTTCTATTCCTAAGTTCGACCGCATGATAACCATTTTTTTTTTGTCCGCGAAGGTCATGTTTGAACGCCTCTTGAAAATCCAATACAAGAAAAGGACGTGGCCAGATAGAGGGTTAACATCCTCCAATTGGTTGTGTGGTCGGAAAACCACAAAGTCTTCCGCAGCACCCAAACCGTTGCCATCGTAATCCCAATCTGCGGCTGCTTCCCGGCCGGAGTGAGAGCTTTCATTTTTTCCTCCGCCTTCTCATTCAGCTACAGTTGATGTGGAAGTTACGGGAAAAAGTGAAGCTACCATCAAACGGAACAGTAGATTCTGCGAATGTGACGTAACGCTGGTCAGAACTGAGTGAGACAGCCGCGCGTGTACAAACTCCTGCATCCTTCGGAAATCAGGATAAAGTTTGAATCATTCAGCAATTTTCTTTGAGCAGCGTTCTTTGAGCAACTCATCATATTTTTAGATCGTGATAGGGATTCAAAATAAAGAGATCCGTGTTATTCCGTTTTTTCGACTCGCCCAAGTCTACTTCTCAAGCCAGTCGCGGCGAAAAATCGACAGCCTGTTGAGAAACCGTTATACCACGAGTTATAATAAGGAGCATGATAAATAGATTAGGAAAATTCCGCACCTTCGAAATTTTATTCGTCCTGGCGATATTTTTTTCGTGATTTTGTTTCCCTATTCAGAAATGTGTGTAGTTCCAATTTTTCTGTATCTTCTGAGCTTCTGAGGTTCTATTGAGTAATTTAAGTTCGAAATTATGTATCAATTTGATCGCTAATCAATTTTTAAATATTTTTCAAAAGTTAAGAGGTAATTGGCCACTGTATTTAGCAATCTTTAAAAAGGTAAAATGTTGCCAATACTGATATTTTATTTGAGATATTACTTCAAACAGGCTTACTCTGAGGGAGGTAAGTGTTTTCACTTAGATGGGTGAATACTATTTATTTACTTTACTTTAACTTTACTCTTAAATATGTCTAAGCCTATTTAATTTAGTACAATTGATAAGTCATTGAACCTTACTTATATTTGATAATTTGTACTAATACTTTTTCTTTTTTTCTAGGTAATTGTCCATCTTCGTGATTTCCTGATATGCTGTGGGTTCTTGTGTCCTAATAGAGAATCATTTTTGGCTGTAAATATTAAAACAGTTTATAGGTAATGTATAGGTGAATAAGTTTTCATTTTGACTGGGTAAAAACTTAATGCAAAAATGTATGCATGATAACAGTACTCAGCACTCAACATAACGGTAATTCTAACGAGATGGTCTAAATTTATGAACTATTTATGAATGCCTTGATCAGTCTAAGAAAATATTTTAAATGAAACAGCAGTTTAACTAATTTTTCTCTAAGAACTCGTAGGATTGTCTATAAATACGATAACGAAGGGTATTTTGATATACTTTATCTTGAGATAGTTCATGTAACGCTCTTGGTATCGCCAATATATGGATTGAAGCAATTTCGTTCTGCATAAATGGACTCTCCTACTTCTAACTTAATCAGAGATGAACATTTTCGTATTACTTATGATTTGCTGTCGATAGGACATTTATTCCTTTAGGGAAATATAAAAGTGAAATTAATCGTGTGATATTTATCCATGTCATAGCCTTAATTTGAATCCTATAACGGTGAAAATACTTCATATATCTCGTGACCATTGATCGAAACGCATCTGTGGAACTATGCTTTCATTTTCTATGCAGATTGCTCATGTTCGTCAAGCGAGACTAATATGAAGAGTTGCTCGCTGGATCGAGGAAGATGAATAGCGGTGATAAAAGGAATTCCGTGGGAGAGGTCGAAATACCAGAACCTTCCGAATGCAATTGGACATACCATTAATACGCTGCCATAGGAATTCGATAGGAATAGCTTAGGTTATCGATTAACTCCAAACCGATACGTTAGTAAATTCGATAACTCAAAGCCACGGATCAAGAGCGTTATAAATGGAATATGATGAAAAAAATTGTCTCAAAATTGTATCTCCTATAATCTGAACTCACTAATATTACAAAAGAGGATCCTTAATTTATCCTAATTGTATTATCATCCACCGCGCATTTGAATGACTTTACATAAGTCGCCACTCGCGTCGCTGACGGACGAAGTGATACGAGTTTCACGAGGAAATATGGTACAATAGAGGTGTTAACTAATATTTATAAACATGATGATAAGATCTATCAAATTCATAACTTCTCAATGCTATTCCTCGCATTTACAAAAATAATAATGCAAAATATTGGGAAAAAAGTGAATCGCATTGCACTCATCACCGCGCCGCGGACATTTTGAAAACCGATGAAAATGCGACCGAAGTTGCAACAGAAATCAGCCTTCCATTGGATGGAATTGGGTCTCCTCTATGGCCTCTTGAATTCCAGTAGTGAACAATGGGAGGAGATGAGAGCTTGCACACACACCGATCACGCGCCAGTACCGGCAAAATGCCGGTTAGCTGCCGGCCATGGTCACTGTGGATCACCAGTGCCGGCTGAAAAACATAGCTAATTATCGTTTGACCGGTAAAAATCCGGCGTGTGTGCAAGCATCGCTTCGTCGGTAAAATGTCGGCCGATATTTTACCGGGCATCAAAAATCGGTGTGTGCAAGAGGCGTTTGCTGTCTCCTTGCCTGAAGTATTTCAGATTCCTCCCGACCCACCCTGTCTTTGAGCACAGCCGGAAAGAGTCATTGCATGAAGCCAACGACTTGTCTCCGAGAAATTGGAACGTTGCCAATAGGGGATGGGACGCCAGTGACTCCAGAAATCGTAACAGTATCACGATCCCGTGGCCTCAGCAATGAGGAAAAGGAGAGATGAAGGAAGTACTGTTTTTAAGTGAATCTTTGGATTGGGTGGTGGGAGAGAGGGTGGGTGGGGATGAGAAGTCTATTGTTGGGTCCGCGGTCATGGGTTACCATGGGAACCGTTGTTGAAAAAAAGGTACCGTGGTGATACAGTGGTAGGCTCAACTGAGTTCTCTTCTCTCCCACGGAGGGATATCGCGGGCGGAGGTGTAGAAGTAAACTTTTTTCCGGCACCTCCCTTTAGGGTCTCCCCTCCATTATGTATCAATCATCTTGTTGCTGTCCGTTCGTGCCGCAGTCACACCCTGTCGGAGATGCGGCTCCAAGGAACGGTAGAACCTCCATTGCATTCTGAAGACTAGAGAAAGGCTAAAAATAAATCGATACTTGGAACTTAACCCTTTCTAATTCGGAGCTGCTTCTGGGAAAATTTAAATTTCAAGAATTCTCAATTTAAAATTTGAAAAGTTTCAACTCAATCATAATTATTATGGCAGCTACATATTTCGCCATTAAACTTTACAGCGCAAAAGAACATGTTTACATCTTTCCTGAATAGAGCTGAAAAAGTATATATTTATGGTGTTACGTAGAAGCAACATTAGGCTATAATGTTAGGTTAACATGCCTTCTCTGCTACTGAGGAATTTAGTCCACGATGGCAATAAAATGTAAGATATCAAGACGCTCTTTCGAAACTGACGATGTGGTGATATTATTGATAATTTTAATGTGAATATTCTGCACGGAGATAAATCTTGCATTCGACATAAGCATTTCAAAGATAACCTGGGCGGAATTTCACAAAAATGATTTGACAAGGTTGACTGTGAAAACAAGTTATTTCCGAGAAAAATTAGTTTTAATTGTTGCTACTGTTTCACTTATTGATTAGCTAAGTCAATTGTAGTTTTATTAGACATTTTGTATCCATACTTTCCGCCAAAACGCAAGGATAATGAGTTTTGATAATGTAAATTAGACAGAGCTCTCGGTAATCCGGCAGATATCGGACCAGAGCACTGCCGAATAGGGTGGTTTCCTTCATCAAAGAAAACGAAAGGCATTGATTGCGATTCGTTACCCACCATTAGTGTATTCATAATATACTAATTATTTTGTTTTAGAAATACCGGGTTAGACGAACGGCAATGGTCCATTTTTATCCTCATTTGAAAAGGGCCAGATTGGCGCCCATGCGATGCCACTCCACGTGACGTCACAGGGACCTAGTTTCTATACGAGAAGATAGGAGTTATACGTCGTCTGAGGTTACCATTGCATGCATGAGGCGCAGAGCTCAGGGAAACATGTCTTAACAATCACTTATTAAAACTGGCTAAGGTCGGAAAGTTTTCCTCGTTTGATAAGTTATTAATAATCCTTATTTAAGCCAAGCGCTACCAGCCAGCAGGGTACTAGGCTAGCCGCTAGCAGCCTGCGTCGTATCAGCGCTAAGCCTCGCCTCAAGGTCACCTCGCAGGGCGGGAGGGGGAACCAGAAATACGTCACGCGGAGAGACTTCCCGGCATTCATACTTAAGCGTCGCGTTTTCGCGCGCTTGAAAATTTTCACTTTTCATTTAATCGCGAAAAATAGATATCGTCATTTAAAAATCTAAAAGCGTGAAATACGTACTCCAGGAGTAATAATTTTTCGATTTAGGCAATAAAAAAATAATAGGAAACCACCCTATTACCGAAAACGCCGGATGACTGGATATAACAATTAATGACGCAATTAACCGGGAGAAGCTATGTTTAATTGTATACATACATGCATATAATAATTGTATCATATTCTACAATAGTACATGCACTCAATTGAAGTGTTAACGTAAAGTACAAAGTAAATTAAACTTATTGTAAAATACAATAAATAAAAACTAAACTTACATTACAGAGCTGAATTGTTTCGTATCAATACTCCACTCAACTGTTTGCTGACCTCCACTGACTCCCTTCTCTGTAAGAACTGCGTACTTCACCTATTTGTTGAGTTGGACAAGGCTCACCCGCAAATTAGGCTACTCGAAATTAAAAGAACTACCTGTTCTAAGGAAAACTGCGTAACCACAAAATGATCATCATGAATATATTAGCAGTTCACGAAGCTAAGCCTGAATCAATCCTATATGTATGTAACTACAGGTTTGCTTGATGGCTTCGGTGGCGGCGGGTAAAGTCCTCGCCTGCTAAACTGAAGGTCGCGGGCTCGAGTCCCGCCCGGGTAGGTGGTCCATACCCAGGTCACGATTGTGTGTGATGGCCGTTGTTTCATTTTATTTTCCCCGATGTAAAAGGCCTCAAATGAGCTGTTTTCGGGGCGGTGAAAAAAAAATAAAATAATAAAAAAGTTTGTGGAAGAGTATTTTCCTGTTGACAAGTTTCTGTGAAAACATCCATGTTCTATGGTTTAAGGTTATCATTTATCTTATTGATGGGATAAATCGCATTCAAATGAGTGTAGAAGTTATATCCTTACTTACATCAATACAACTTCGATTACCTTTGCAAACTCAAAATATCTATCGAAAAAATCTGACTGCTAGCAAACGAAAGGCAGAGAAAGGAATCTTGAAAGCGATGCTATAACGGTCGGAACCGGACTCCCCCCATATTTCTTCATGCTTTCTTATAGAAGCCGGGCCGAGGTGACTCTCTTTGGCACCAGACACCTTCAGCGAGGTCCCGGGTGCCCCGTGCCAATTTCTTCTTCCCTCCACGGTCAAAAGGTCAACCCGATTCGGCTTCACTGGCGTAATCTCTCACTTAGCGGTTCAACGTTATACTGCCGTCTCTAACGAGTCTCACAGACTTGAGTGACTTTACGATCGCACTCTTTGAGAAGAGTTCTCGGCCCTGAAAGAGCCGTTTTAGAGGTTAGGGAAATGGAAACAGACGCCTGTTTTAGGCAAGTGGAATATCTCAATTGCGCGACTCAGCATCTTAAATAGAAGTAATTACTTAGAGAGCAATGTTTAATTAAGGTTTTGGAATATCTCAATTGCGCGACTCAACATCTTAAATAAAAGTAAATACTACGATGGAGAGCAATTTTTAATTAAAGTTTTGGAAAAATAATTAGCTGAACCAACTAAACTATTTCCATAATAATAACTTGCTATTTCTAAAGTAATTAATGCATTATTACAACAAATGCCTCTGATCTACAGCATCATTAGGTACAGTAATAAAAAAATATATATTGGTGGTAAATCCGCATTACTTGAATTGACTAACAATATCCAGACCAGTGAAATTAGTAGTAATATGGAAAAAATAACTGTGTAAATACAAAGTTATTATTGTGAATATATTATCATTTCAGGAAGTTATGCCTGAAAAAATGAAATATCTAACTTAAGTTTGTGGATGATTACTTTCCTGTTGACTAGATCTACGTAAAAACGTCCATTTTCTGTGATTGAAGGGTATTGATGTGATTTGTCGAATACAAATGAGGGTAGAAGATATTTTTCCTTCTTAATTTTCTAAAATGATTTTACAGACTTCTCAAGTAAAATAAGCACTTTATACAGCAATCCTTTTGATAAATGAAAATGAAGGCAGCATCAAAATTTTATCTCAGATTACTTTTCCTTCTGAAAAGTGAGATTCTCATTTAGAGTGGTAAATAAATTGCTTTAGGTTTTAGTTTAGCTTTTTAAAAAATGGCTGAATGTAGTAAAAGGGGTTTTAATATTATTTATAAGATCAATATACGATAAGATCGTATGAATTCATTCTCATTCCTTCGCAGTTTGCAGAGTAATTCAGTAATAGCGGAATATCCTAAGCGAGTGGGAAGATGGGTAAAGGATTATATAGGACATAAGAGATAGAGAAGAATCCAGTACATTAAACACAGCTAGCAATTATGAGCTAGCAGGTCATTAGTGGCAGCAATAAAATCTTAACCGCATTTCTGGAGTAAGAAATAGGTATAATTTTTTTTTACTTTTTCACCTATTTGTGGTATTTCTTCATGTTAGAGCATCATTACGAGCCTCTATTTATTTATGATTCTCTGAACATAAAATTTTATGTTTATTACTTTATGATGCAACCAATTGTTTTCATTTATCGACTCAAATACTACCTTACCCAAAATTATGAACACAAAAATAATTGCAATTCATCGTAATTTTATCTCTGAAAGTCAGTGGTAAACAACCGATCACTCAATTACGACAATATAGTGATAATATGTAATGTTACTGACGAAGTAAATTTTGCTAGGTTCACGTTTTTAGATGAAAGTATTTTGGCTAATATTTTTGCATTTAATAACTGAGTACTAGAAACTAAGTTAGGACCTCATGTTTACACAACGATTTCGGTCATTATTTCTTTAAAGGATTAATTTCATATTATCATGATAAATTATTAATATTTTCATACGACTCAATGACACATTGAGCAATATTTTTCTGCAATCCTGACTCAAAATTCTGGAGTGAACTAAACTCGTGCCCTAATTTTTTTTTCATTGATCAAATACTCGATTACTCAACGTATAATAGATATAATAGATAAAAGAAAAAATTCTATGACTTGATAAAACTAAACTTCATCTTATTTCGTTCATTTCCGTTCATCGTGTGTATCTTGAAGAGAGCAATCCCTTTTGATATACAGACGTGACTTTAGCGTACGGCTGTCACGATTCCAAGCATCTTTAAGCCATCCTTAAGAGATAATAAAGAGAGAGCATTCAGGCATAACTGGTGCGATCGTGACTCGTTGGAGTGCTTCGCCCTGGGTCTGTATCTCATACCACGTCGGCCTTGGCAATGAAAGTGCGGTCGTAACTAAGGAGTGTGGGCTTCAAATACCGTCTGCGCCTCTCTCGAGGCCATACGGTAAGACATGAGCTCTTTTTCTTCGTGTCTCAGAAAATCTTATTTGAAGTTGAGGTCACCGATTTAATATCCGCAAAATGGCATTTATATTATTTTCCAGCTAATTTCCGGTCCTCATCAATTATAATCAAACACCGCATAGCCCTGCCTAAGGTTAATATAAAAAACTTGGACTTTTTTCGACTGATATGTTTATTTCCATCAAAATTCTACAACTACTTGTCTATAAAACTAATATACGCTGATTAATTTACAAAAGCATTATATAAAGTAAAATGCAAGTATTTACACACGTAAATAAAAGAATTATTCATGGAAGCTAATCATAAAAAATCTTAATTTTTTTAAGTTTTCGCTGAAATGGTGCGTCTTTTATGATTCTATGGTGTTTTCAAGTCGTGCAAGAATATGTTAAGCACATTCATTTATCATTTGATTTTCATTCTTGAAAAGGCTACGGTATTTACATTAGTCATCTAAATGGTAAAACCAGTAACGGTGTAACATAGGTGTGATTATAAGAAGTGCAATTTGCGCTGTTCCTTGTATCAGGATGTTTCCCTGCTCACAACGACATCTTGGCTCTTTTCCTGCTATAATTCACATTCGAGCAGTAGGCTGTAACTCATCATCATTAGGCCGTAATAGAGGATACTGTTTTCGCTTCATCTCGGCTCGGTGGGGCAGCCAGGAATTTCGTTCTGGTGGTACTAAATCAGGGGGAAAAAATTTTTAAAACAGGGTACTAAGTAAAGGGTTTTAAACTATTTTTAAACACTTTTCGTAATAAAGAAACTTCATTTGTCAAAGATATATTTCGTAAATTCATGATTTTTCAATATTTTGGTTTCTTTCACTAAGCAAAGTAATTGTAAACGATTTTAATTTCTCCTGGTGAATACTATTGATGAATTCTTCTCGGGTTCTCAGCCAGGTTAATTCTTTCGGATGAGCCTACGTTTCGAGAGACTACTTGTCTTCCATCTTCAAGGCCCTGTTACTCTTTGAAAGTCAGTGTGAAATTGGACGTTCATAGAGTAATACGGCTTTGAAGATGGGACACAAGTCGTCTCTCGAAACGTCGGATTATACGAAAGAATTAACCTGGCTGAGAACCCGAGAAGAATTCATCAAAAGTAATGGTGTTTTTGTATTTCGGGGAGGTCCGGACCCCCCAGGCTACGCCACTGTCTCGGCTCCTTTCTATGCTCTTACCCTTGAGCTCTACATCGAGCCACAAGTATTGGGCATTGGCGGTGCATTTCCCTGCATTTTGCTATATGTGAGAATGTCAACCCATTATAACCCCATGTTGGTTCTAAATTGTGTCAATGTTGGTTCAAAAATGTATGCATTTTTGTAGAAATGTATACGTTTTCAGCTCTATTCAGGAAGTAAAACGGCCTTTATAAAAACAAGAGCATGTTTAAAATAATTATATAAAAATATTTATTACAACAATAAGAATACAGCAGCAATACCCGCCAACAAGCTACACTGGCGACACCTCTCGGGTGCACTAGTAAAACATGTGAATAGCTTAATAAAATCAAGTTTGAAAGTGTGATAGCATTTCTACACGAAATATTACTTACCGTGAGTAAGTGAATTGGACGCACAGTTCGCACTGTTCCTTGACCCATGATTCTGCTTGAACGACACCGAAAGCGTGGTGTTTTCCCGGCCATGATTCACATTTGAGCAATGGGTGCGAGGTCATCATCATTAGGCCGTTATAGATGAGACCATTCCCCTTCATCACAGCTCCCTGCCATCCTCCTTTTCCGTGAGCCACAAACAGGAAATAACCCCATTCATATCTCGTGCGTGAGCAATGACGTGCGGTGCATTCTGCCGCCAGATGGTGCGCGCGTCGGCCATACTCCTTCTGCTCGAAGAAAAAAAAATGTGATGCGTTAAAAGCGTGTACGACACCGCAACGATCATGACGATGAATGTATCATTGTGAGGGTATTGCCATCTTTCCTGCTGAACAAGTTTGGTACGAGAAATTAAGATTACATATTTAATTTTCTTGAAATTTTCAAAATATAGAAGGGAAAGAAATACCCAATTTCGACAATCAGGTCGCGTTCGAAATTCGTTTAGAAAATGAGATTTTTAGCGATAATTTTTCGATGTAAAATGGGATTCAAAGCGATATTTGATTTTACTTAAGCGGCCAATGGGCTTTAGTAATAGATATAGTCTAGATTATATCTCGGTATATACAGTCTAGACAATATCGATAGGATGAACGAGGAAGTGCTAGACATGGTGGGTGAGGAGAGGCATCTTCTAGGTGAGATACGGAAGAGACAGTAGGTATCATCTAGGAAGAAAGGACATTGCCATCTTTACTGCTTGAGGAGGTTGGTACGAGAAACTAAGTATACGTAATTTTCATGAAAATTTCAAAATATATAAGGAAATGTACCCGAGTGCCACCATCAGGTCGCGTTCGAACTTTGCTGTTGATAGAAAATGGAACTAAAGAGACAATTATTTTTATCAAGCACCGAATGGGCCTTCGTTTTCTATATAATATCGATAGAATGATCGACGAAGTGCTGGACTCGCTTTGAATCATGGGAAAATGATGCACTCGTCGACACCCAAATCTAGCGGCCAAGAAAGGTATCTCAATTCTCTCCCTCATGCTGCCTAACGTATTAGGACACAGCTTTACTTCCTATTTAAGATAATGTCATGGTACGATAAGATATTGTACGAAATCATTTACACAATTTCAAATAGTGGCCAAAACAGATGCAGTTCTTCCGTGAACTTCATTCAAATTAGTCTTGGTTTCTTTTCGCGTCAACCCTTTCAAAAAAAAGTGTTTGATCACCGCACGAAACTCGTTTTTATCTATTTTTATGAACAAATGAAAGTTGTTTACTAAAATCGACAATAACAATGAAGTTACAGGATGGATGCAACTGAAACTCCACCAGCCGACTAGTGAAGAGTACTGCTTACTGTGAAATATTAATTTTTGATACTAAGAGAGCAATCTCTTTGAAATACCAAGGACTTATGTAACGACCATCGTACTCATAGTAGGTTATTTCGATCCAAAAATAATGGCTGCAGTGTGTTTTGTAATTATACCTGCCCCTCATCGCCAATTTAATGCAAGGGAATCAATCTTTCATGCGTCGATTAACAGTGAAACGCATTGACTGGTCCTCTTATTTCGATGCTCGACTATTTTTTTTTTCTTCGGTCCCTCTATCGGAGGACATTAACTCAACCTTGAAACTCACGGCTGACGGGGTGCGACAGCGTTTGATGCAGCTCAAGCGAAGCCAATCGATTGAGTTTTTCAAAGAGGCGGTGATCGCCAGATTTTGGTCGCTTTTCGAGAAAGCATTCAACCATCCTTAAAACCGAATGAACTTCACTTTCTCGGTATTCCAAAATTTATCGATGGGAATTGTCTTGAGTCTCGAAGAATCAATTCGTGTACTCTCCGTGTTAAATCCTGTACACAAGCGTTTACAGATGCTCACCACGGTATCTTATCCTGCACACAAGAATTCAGTAACAGCACTCTGATTGTAAAGCCTGAATCACACGATCATTTTTTTTCGTCGCGAAAGTGATCACTATCGCGATTACTGCGCAAAATGATCGTCGGCGGCAATTGTTTTTCGCGATCGCGATCGCGATGAGGATTCCCATCGCTATTTTTCATCACTCGTCCGGTCGCTTTTTCCGTCGCTAAAACCGTCCCTAAAATCCCATATCAGCCAATCGGAACGCATGACCGTACGGTGTGATTGCAGCGCAGCGTTTGACAATTGTGGGAATGACATAAATAAACAAACACGCTATATATTTTCGTGATGTGGGTCCTATGACAACGATCTGTGATATTGGAAATGATGCGAAAAGCGACGGCGGGAGTGACCGTGTGATTCAGAAAAATGATCACTAGAGCGATTGCTTTTCGCGACGGAAAAAGTGATCTCGATAGTGATCACTTTCGCGACGAAAAAAAATGATCGTGTGATTCAGGCTTAACGTAAGTCACATGTAGACGCCATTTTGATGCTATACTACGGCTCTGTCATCTGCTGGAACGGTTCGAAACTTCACCGGCGCAAAGAACAAACATAAAATGTGAAGCACCGACAAAGCGACGTTTGTCTTAGTATACCAATGACTTTTGTTTAACGCGTGGCATTATTTATTGAACGAACCTTGTATAAATGAAGTGTTTGCCCCCCATTGGCCAATATACTATAAGAATATTTATTGAATAATTTTGATTTTGATTTATATGTTATCAGGCAAACTGACTGATATTACTTAATCATTGCGCAGGAAAATAACCGCGGATTAGCCGGTGGCGTAACTTTAAGGAGTCACCTACAATTGCCTGGCGAATTCGAAAATTTCACCGAAAAAGTCATATACCTTGTCCGGGAATCGATTCAGGATCTCCTCAACTTTCGCTAAGTGTTCTACCATTTGAGCTACCCAGGCATCTTCTTCCTCTGCGGAGTTCCTCTTCTACCTCAGTAGAATTTATATAACTTAATGATGATAAAATATAGCTTAATTCCACTCGTATACAATTACAGTACACCTACCCTGTAAAAAGCCTGCTGGAAATATACGTACCACCCATGAACCTGTTTTGGGACTATCATCATACAATGCTCCAATGGAACTGGTGCTTTCAATATATAATACAAATTTTCTATAGTTCAATTCAGTGATTACTTTTATTTTCATATCGTTTGTGCATTCAATTTCCAGACTCCAGACACTCAGAAAACTAACACACATGATAAATAAATTGCTTCCAGAAACACATAGAAATTACATACACTGCACAAAATACCCTAAATTGAGAAAATATAATGTTACCTTTCTTAGTAAAAAAAACATTCACTTCTTCATAGCACATGAGGCATGCTTTGACATCAGATCTGAATCCCAATCTTCTTTCCTTCTTTGTCGTATTGCTTGGAAACATACCAAATTATTTTGGCCCCAAGTATCGACATGATTGTTGAAAAATTCAGTCGTTGGTCTAGGTGTATCAAAGTTTCCCCAATAATGTCTGATGGGTTGAGTATATAGTGCCTACTTTATGTGATCTTATCCAGTTTTATTTAAAAAAATATTATTTCCCTAGCTTTTTTCAGCCAGGAAGTTTTCATATAGTTTCATTTTCATATAGCTTGTTGTAAAGCCATTCCCTGACAAATACCTTTGAGATAGCTCGTAAAGTATCATGTAAATGCGGCTGCAGATTAACCGACCGCACAGCTACTACTCCAATGCACCTGAGAGTTCGCTTTTGCGTGATGCTTTTGTTTTTGGATCCCCTCACTGCTCTTCTCATTTTCTTCGGACGTGACCGTGCCGAATTCGCTATGCGGACGTCCGTCCCACCGAAAAAAAAAGAAATGAAGGGCGCTTGGCCGCAGGATGCTTACGACCGATGGCCGGCAATCTTGTCCTGCCGACGGCAGCCAATGAACCCTCCCAGATGCAAGCAGCGAACCTCTTGAAGAACGTAACGCCACATATTGATTTGATCATCTGGGTAGAAATTATAGAAATTCCATCTTATTCAAATTTTGATCCTTTTTTTCATCCCTCATTTATCTTGCATCATCTCCATAGTAATTCTTCCCCTACTCCTCGCAACACCCTATGAATACTGCCATTTCTTTGATTGTCATTTGATGCTGCTGTTGAATATTTAAAAGTTACTGTGGCAGGCGAGATATAGTGGAATGAAATCCTGATTGATGAATAAGAGAGATGGCAAATATCCAAAAATTTATTTCACAAGCACGACGCGAGTCTATCGTCAGGTTATTCTCAAGTGCAATGACCATACGCCTATAATAGCAGGATATTTATGTTACTTAACGTATTTACAGTTGATAACGATCGGTAAAACGTTATATATATATGCCTATCATTCTTTCTCTACAGCAAGTGCACCACTAAATAGGTTATGGTTAGAAGATATTCATGGTAAATATGAGGCATGGCTAATGAAGGCATAATAGAAACTTATCAGAAAACAAATAATAAAATCATGACATCTCGGTAGATCGAACACATGATATAGTCTTGGAATGCATCACAAAAACATGAAATAAAGCTGAGCACTTAGCGCTGTAAAATATGATTTCTAAGGATGGCTGAATACATCAATAAATCTGCTTGCATTTCGTGGGATATCAATCAAGCGTGTGTTTCTAGCTGAAGGCAATCATCGAATCCAGCTTCAGGTTTTAATGAGCATGCTAAAAAGGAACTCGAAGCAATAAAGTGGTTAACAACTCCTTTTTTTTAGGTTTTTAAGAGCCATCGGGCATATCTCCTCGGATGGGAGAAAACAGATGATGTTCCTTTCATCGGGAGACGATGTTCTAAGGCCGAGGGAATTTGATCATTTATCGTAGAGCCAGATTCTTGGCATCTCTCCCTTAGGGGAATTTTGTCCACGCTGGCAATAAAATGTAAGATATTAAGGCACTCTTTCGAAATCAACGAATGATATCAATGATAACATTTTAGCAAATATAATGCATTGAGATAACTTGGTTATTTCTTAGCAATGGCATCACAAGGTTCACCTGTGAACATTTTTGATTTCCGAGAAAAAATTATTCTGAATTTTTTCTTATGTTTTCATTATGAAGAAATTAAGTAAATTATGGTATTATTAGACAACAATATCCATAATTTCCAACAAAACGCAAGAATCATTTTTTAAATGTAAATTATCTTTCAAATGGGATACATCCCACAAATAATACCCTGAATATTTTTAGACGATAGCGTATGCAGCCCAGGTTCTAGACATTTTCTGGTGTAAGCAAGCAACATTCCGATTCCCCCCCCCCCTCAAAAATAACCATAAAGGTAGTAGGGATTCTCGCTGGATACATTTTTAAATTATTACAAATACTTTAGGCATAAGGGTCGAGACTTGGATATCAGCGTGAACTTATAACGTGCTTGCTCTTATATATTGATTGTGATATTTTTACGGCATAAAAACCAGGCCCCTGCCTCTGCTTGGCCTCCCTCCCTCCAAAACCCATCCCCCCCTCAAAAATAACCACAGGATATTCTCTATATATACATTTTAAAATAAATACGAATGCTTTAGGCATAAGGCTTGAGACTTGAATAACAGCGTGAACTTATAACGTGCTTGATCTTATTTATTGATATTTTTACGGTTTGAAAAACCAGGCACCCCCTTTTGCTTGGAGCCCAACGCAACCGCGTGCCTACTTTGCTTACCGCTTAAAACGACCATGGGCATAAGTACTCTACAAGTTATACGTCAAGAAAAAAATTGATCTATCTGCAGTGATACATCCTCTTATAAATTCTTCGATAGACCATTCACTCACTGTCATCTTGGGTGCCAAGATAGGCGCGTTCTTTGGGTGCAAGAGGAAGAATTTCGTTGGACGCTAGCAACAACAGCCGCGCCTCTCTCGAGACGTGCATCCGTTGGGAATTTCGCCTCGCTGGCCGATCCCTTTCGAAGAAGTGCACCCTGAGGCCTCCCACTCCACTTCCCACCTTCCCTTCTATCTTTAGTACCCACCCCACAATCACCTTCACCACCTCGCTGGAATTCCGCTTTGAGCCACGTGCTTTCCGAGATCACATGACTTGGGGCGCGTCCACTTCCGCGATCACCCCTTCTCGTCCTTCCTCCCCCTCCCGCTGGCGCCACTGTCGACGGGACTTGTGATTCGAGTCTAGAATATTTCATTACGCCTCGGCGACTTACATTAAACGATATGATAACTAAATTTCGCCGTAAGGTAATCAACGGCTCACCAGCACAACCAAATACATTTCTCATCATACAAACACCAAGGATGGAATTCGCCGTGATAAAATCATTTGCCTTATCCGGGATTCGAACTCGGATCCCTCGAATAGATTGTGGAAGAGATGTGGAGCTTTGAAAATCTTCCGTCGCGGAATAGCGACAAAGAGGGGTTTATTCTTCGACAGTGGCTCATGTGTAAGCACGACCTCCGTGTTCTGTGCCCAAGTGTGGACTTCAGACGTCAATACCGTGATCGGTTAACCCACCTCGAGATTTGTCTTTTGAGAAGATGGCTTGGTGGTATAACTGGCTGCATGTCTGACCGGCAATCAGGAGATCCGTATTTGAACCCCGGCTAAACCAAATGATTTTTTCATGGCGATTTTCATCCTGGGAGCATATAATTTGCACCTGTGCGCGTGACTGCGTTAAAAGTCACTTATTCGATGCAGTGCTTTGAAATTTTTCATCCCTAATAAAGGTTTTTAAATGAGTGCTTCCCTTCGTTATGTTACGAACAATGAGGATCATATACAACAATTGCCATGAGAAAAAATTCCCCTGGACCGGGAATCGAACCACGGACCTTTGGCTTTCCGGGCCACTGCGCAGACCACTACGCTATCCAGGTTCTTTAATTCTCATGGCAATTATACCGAGGCTCATGGTACTAGGTACGGAAAGCCAAAGGTCCGTGGTTTGATTCCCGATTCCCGGTCCAGGGGAATTTTTTCTCATGGCAATTGTTGTATATTTCACCGCCGTTCACGCGGCAGGTTTAGAAATATTACACAATGAGGATCATTTTCTCGACCCTTAACGAGATGAATTTACATCTGGTAATCCTTAATTTTCTGGCGAAATTTCGATTCTTGATTCGTAGACAGTCAACAGGGTACTGGCCTGTTCATAATCGTTATTATATACATGCGAATCCTACCATGAAACGACGCGTTTTTATTCCGACAAGCATGAAAATATGCATGGCGTGACCATCAACATTAGATTATTTCATTCATTAAGTTTGAAAATTTTATGCAAATATTTTCGTTTCCACGAAGGATATCTGGAGGAGAGGTTATTTCAATAAAAAATATATTCATCAACCTTAGAATGCTCCAAGATGACTGTGATTCGTGCCCACTTCACCTGTCTCATAAACCTATCATGACGTCCTCCCTCCACTCTCTGGGAGCATGACTTTTGGAAAATGCTTCAGAATAGTCGCCGCTGAGGCTGTGGGTTCCTTCAGTTCAAATGTTTCTCACACGTGCTTGACCGCTGACTGGAAAATCTTGGTGATTTTATTCATCTCGCAACGCTGCGGTCCTTCTTGATTGTTTACGATGCCCAAAGCTGTCCAAACTTAAACGCCCTTTGCAAAAGAATAGCGTAATTATAATGGTGTTTCCTAAACTATGTTTGGTTCCTCATTTCTTCGGTTTTAATGTGTGTTTTAGTTTTATCAGAATCGCCAGGAAAGATAACACTTAGCTAGTTCCACGATAATTTATTCACTTGCGACCGTTTTCAATATATTGTATCATCTTCTGGCTAAGTTTACAAAATTCAACATTTTCCCTGTGCATATCCTATTCAACGTCTGTGAATTTTGCAAACTTTGCCAGAAGATGATACAATGTATTGAAACCTCGCAAGTGAATAAATTATTGTGGAACTAGCAAAGTTTTATTCTTTCCTGACAGTCAGGAAGGAGTTCCATCAAGTAACGCCTCAAACCATTGCATCGGAATCATTAAGAATATTTCGGAAGAACGGTCAAAGTTGAAAAAAAAACTAACACTGAAAAAAATCCACGAAATTTAAAAGTACTTTTTAAAAGAACTGCTAACACCAATTGATTGATCGACCATCCAGATTATGACCGTCTAGTTGTTGAAACACAGATCAATTTTCGTGGAAACTTACGGAATCAAATTTTCTCGGTGAATATGGATTGCGCATAGTTTTTCTTTTTGAGTAGTTGAAGATTGCATGGTGCCAAGAAATTTAGCATATGCGTTACCCAATCCTCAATAGTTTATGATTTCAAGTGGCAACCTGAACTTAATTTTGCAATTCCAGGAGGAATTTTGAATTGATAGTATTAATCGCCATGTGAGGTTATCTAATAATTGCCGTTATCATGCGACGACGATCGCCTAGAAAAACATTCCAAAAGACGATGTAAATGGCAGTAAAAAATATATAGCGAATAGAATGTCATTTGCATTTTCCCGTTAAAATACCTGATTCAAATTTTATTTAGGAAGGTGATTTTTGCTCGTCGAGTTGGGAGAAATGAGCTACTTAGTTGAAAATGGAATGAAACAATGCCAACAAATGAACAAAAATATCATATATCTAAATTTATTAGGACTGTGGAATGATAACTTGGTCAGTTAGTGCTACAAATGTATGTTGAGCGCCTCATTTTTCCCTCTGAATATTGCTTCCCTAATTGGAGTAGCACGGCAGAGCAAGTAATCTGATGCTCTCTCCCCGGAAACATTTCGCGCATAAAGGAATCCGTCGAGAGATGCGAGAGCCCATAAATTGTGGGTTTTCACGGCTTCATGTGCAAAGTTAATGAGCTGCATTTCTTGCTTCGTTTGGAGACGGAAACATTTTCAATGAGAGCCATTGCCCTATAGCACAGATGGTTGGCTGCGTTCTCTCGGTGTTGAAGGAATACAGCATTTCTTGTGTGGTGAAGAAGTTGAAAAACTTGAGCGAGTTCTTCGCATCGCTGCTTGCTCCAAAGTGAATTCACTCGATAGATAACCTCCACTTTGTATGTGGTGTGTATGAAGAGTGAACAAATAGATGACACCAACATTCTATGGAGTTCCCTTTCTCCGATAATAATCATAACGTCGTCTTTATTTATCAGTTTTTATTTATTCAATGGTCCACTTGTACAATTAACTTGATGGACACGCACATACATTTAAGCCCTGGATACGAGAAAACCCACCCAGGCGGGAATCGAAACGGTGACCCCTGGATTAGCAGGCGAAGACTTGACCCTGCCGCCTTTGTGGCCGGATAATTAATATCGCGCCGAGAATATTAATTTGGGGAAACTGCATTAGACGGAAAACGATAATAGTTTAATTTACGGAATAAGATAAGATTAGTTTCATGACCAGATAGGTCGATCGGCATACCATACCTGCGATAAATTTCAAGTCATAAGTAAGTCTAAAAACGATATTTTTACAATTATTTTGGCGTTCATTCAAGCACTGCATGGATATAAAAATTTGTGAAGAACTAAAAATAGAAATCTCAAAGACTTGTTCAGAGGATCATTTTATCGGAATACCTTTGATGATAATTACTCTTCATTTCAAATTTTTGAAAATCTCACATGATATCCTATAAGCTTTAATTCTTTCTATAGCTAACCAATGTTTGGCTCATTAACACGAGGGTAGTAACTCAAGTTAGTATCAGCCAAAATTTTGTAATATATTTTTCATTCATATTTCCCTAGCAAATTTATTTTGAAGGAGGTATTCCATCTCATTAAACTGCGCACTCATGTTGACAATAATTAAAGACTATTACAGTGGGGTTATCAATATTCTCACAGTCTCCGGAAGATGGCTAAAAATCCAAATATGACCTCATATGATTCAAGGACGGCCCCGACTCAGGGAAGCTATAACACCGATACCCCAAAACCATGCACGATTCTCAGGCCAGTAACCTTGCCCTTGTACCCGAAAGGTCACGGATTTTTCGGTTCTTCCAAAGCTGAATGCTTCATTATATGGCGTCCATTAGCATATTTTCTGTAATGACTAAAAGGGAATAGTTTTTAAAGTGAATCATCGGGAAATTTCGCTCGAAATGGAATTTAACTCTTATAAGGGTTAGCGTTGTAAAAATGTAATCCTCAGTTCTACCCTTGAGTTATATGGAGTAAAAATAATTGAAAAAAGGAATAGATTAAACTATATTTAAATACGAGTGCCAATTTTACACCGTATCCGTCCAGAGTAAAGAAATATCCTTAACGTCTACAAGCAGTTACGCAAAACATACGTGACAATAAATGCTGCGAGGAAAAGCGGTTCTATTTTGCCTATTTATTCATACCATACCATATTCATCCATTTCTCTCTTCCTATCTGTATTTTGGAAGCTTTTGACATGCTTAACCTCTCTTTTGCCCTTTATGATACATTGGGTCTTACATAGCTTGCTCTACATCCTCGCATGAAAAATTTACGTAGTTATTCATTAGTGAAAACTGAAAAGTAAAGTCACCGATCTTCGTTATGTTTTATACGTAACCGACTTTTTCCGTTGACGTAAATACTCACAGCCCAGAAATTTGTCGTTGGTAACATATATTTACCACCTAAAGAAATTTTGAACAGGATTGTTGGGTAATGATTGGAATCTTTATGGTTTCCAAAGAATTTTTGACGAGCCACTATATTTTGTGCCGAGTTCTTCAGGAAAAAGTAATGCATAACATAACTTTCGTGGAATGTTGAGGGGCTCTTAGAAATTTCTTAAACGATGTGTCGTTAGTTTCTGGAAACTTTCAAGGAGTTTTTAGTCCGAAAGAAACAACAATTTTGTTTATAACTACTGCTGCATTATTGGGCAAACTTTAATATCACGTGGCAAACACGACATCTTACAGAGATCTCTTCAGTCTCGGAGGTTGCGCAACACATGAGCGCATTGCAGTATGCGCGCGAAATCGATTTTTTTGTCTCTTCGTCTTCTTCCCAGGGTCGGAAAAAATCAGGAAATCGATATTTAGAAGTTTACGTCGACTCAGCTCTTCTTTCCCAGCTTCGTCCTTCGGAAGGCTGGTCGACGGAGCGTTTAGTACACTGGCCTCTCGTCTCTCGAGTTTTATTTGCGGTCACGGCGCGTATCACTTGTTTTTCATTCTTTCTCGCTTCGTTTCTTCCGCGGAAAGAAAATGTGAGCACATAAGGCGCTGCACTAGCAAAAGAGGGTTCAAAATAGTGCGGAAGATACGAACCATTTATCGCAGTTTAGGCCAATAGAAAGGGATTAAAAGTTTACTATCAATCATATCTATTAATTGTATAGCGATAGTGCATGTAGTTGGAAAGCATTTAACGCCGGGAAACGTAAAAAAAACGCCCTGATATTGCAATCATTTTGTGGGATGGAAAATATTTCACCAACACTGACGTGAACGTAGAATTTGTTGTGTACGTACTTACAATTTACTTAGTTAAATTGAACTTTAAATTAGTTAATTTATTTTCACCACTGAAACTTTTCCTACTTTGAGTGGAGGAGAGGAGCAAAAAGCATGAAAATAATGCAAAGTGATTAATCTTGAGTTTACTGTCTTTGAATATCACTTAGAATTTGGTGAACCCTCACTGTCTTTTGCGGGAAAAGTTAATGATATGCTACCTGACTTATCTGTTGACTCCACTTGAAGCATGCCTTTACCGCTTTGAGTCCATACTAGGCAGTAAAGATATCCGAATCATAGATACTTGTCAACCTATGCAAAGTCGTTAGAAATGGCATGACATTCCTTCAGTGAAATTTGGACTAATGTGCAAGACAAATCCTAGATAAGGCCTTGCAAATGCCTGAAACAAGAAATTCGTATGTTTGAAACTACTGGAACGGAAGCTTCGGATAATTGAGGAATTTCAAAAAAGCTTTCATTCTACCCCGCGTTACTTTCATATTTTGTCCGGAGTTACGGTCTTCCCCGTTTTTCTTTAGTACCTGATCATTCATGGAAAATAATAACGTTTTGGTAGCATTACCAATTCTGTCCGATTAATTCCATAGCGACTATTATACAGAAGCCATAACAGATTACAGGCATAAATGAATATAGCGCGGAGTATATTGGCTTTAGAAGAGTCATTAAGGTAATTAGGGCACTTTTTCTTAGCTTTGATTCTTGTATTAGCGTGAGGCTAAAGCTTTGACACCGACTGACAGGGCTCGCTGAGCATCATCTTCCGGGCAAGGTTAATTTTTCCCCGTGGGCATTATTTAGTAAGATTTTTAGTTTGCGCGAAGTCTCCTTCCGTGCGATATAACGGTGAAATTTCTGATTGCCGAATTAATTTTGCCCATGACATTATGGATAATTCGCGTTTAGATAGGATGAGGAGCAAGATTGGGGAAGGAAAGAAAAGTGGAGAAACGTGGAAGATTCAAAGGTCCGCACTGAACAGTGGAAGGAGGTGGTGGTACGAGAGGTATGAAATGTGGATGGAGAAGCGAAATAGGGGGTGTGTTGAAGCGAAAGCGAAGCTATTGGAAATTACATGGGCCAGTCGGAGATAATGATCGAGGTATTGAGAGGAAAACACGGAGGACGGCCAGGAGAAAAAAGGATTTTGAAGACTCATTTCCCCTTTCTCCGAAGCAGAATGGAGCCAAGGAAAGGAAAGGCATATCTTCAAGTCTTCGAGGGATGAGAAGAAGGAGGGAACACTCTCGATTCTTTCGTGGAGGATCGTAATTTCTTTTTGTTTTCTTTCCACACGCCCACTCCAAATAACACACTCGAGGGGAACAACCCCGATTCAATTAGCCCGCCTGGGCGGGAGGTAGGTCCGCCGGACAGCCGGCAGCGACGTGTGCTGCAAGGGAGCTGCCTCGGCCCGCTCGATTGCAATACGCTTGGGATATTGGCGTCAAGGAATGATGAGGTCATGAACGTCCTTTGCCGTTGGGCGGGAGAAATGATTCCCCCTGAGGGACCGGTATTTAGAGCTGACCTCGGAAAGCATGCTCGGAGAAGGTCGCGAGGAAGGGGGCTTCCTTCGAATCGTAATTCTGTAGTGAAGAGGAAAGGTTTCGTGAACTGGAGTTATAGCACTTTCGATTATTCCCTGAGAACAGGTGGTGAGGACGTGTAAATAAATATTGGAAGCAAACGAGGATTTCCACATGCTTTTGCTCTCAGCAAAGGGCAAAATATAGGCGAAATTTTTGTTGAACAATTTCACTGAAAACCATTTTTTACGGAATCCAACGCCATACGGCAGGGGTGTCAAGCTCATTCACCTTGGCGGGCCACATTAGCCAACTCATACAGCTCGAGGGCCGCATATGTATTTCAGGACCAATAACAGGAGAATTATATAAAATACTACCGCAACTATATTATAATTATTATTATTTAAAAGGGCAACTGAAAGAGAAGAAAGAGTGTATTTACTTTAATCCCTGGTACTAATACTCCCAGATACTTGACACCTCTTTGCCTGTACAAGTGCATGAAGAAATGCATGTGGGTAATATGGATGAAGTGCCAGTAAGTTTTGATCTTCCAACTGCAAGAGGTGTAAATCTTAAAGGAGCAAAGGAAGTACCGTTAACGATTGAAGAAGTCATGGTGCCGCGGACCGCAGATTGTAAGGGAGCGGGCCACATGCGGCCCGCGGGCCGCGTGTTTGACACCCCTGCCATACGGTGTAAATTATTCCAATATTATGATTACATAAACGTAGGAGGATTAAAAAAAAACCTTTTCCTTGAAACATTTGCGACTGTCAGAAATGGATTCGGGTACAAATTTTGGAGGAAGCACTTTCAAGAAACGTAAGTTACTCGCAATTCAGAAGTTGTGAGTTTCATGAAGAACTTAGAAGGCACAAAATTTCTGAATTTTTTAAAAACTGATATCATACTCCTTGCATAAATTAGGGTCTGCGCTAATTGTGAATTCAACGCATCATCTACGTTTCATTGCCAATGAGGCGCTGTTCCAAAGTATTCGATCATTATCATCAGCCAAATACTTCCACTTGGTTTGAAGAGGAAATCTGTTTTCTGGCGGCTTCAACATTTTGACAATTAGTTCAATGACTCGCTTCTCGTGGTTTGAAAAATTCTTTTGCTAGAGTTGATTATATTTTTAATAGATTTTCTTTGTTTTGCTAATTTTGTAGTATATCGTCAATGTTTATTACTAAAAGCTTATATTGCTTTTTTTTACCATTTTTCTTGATGGTATGAATAAGTTCCCGAAGATCAGTCTGGCGCTCCGTTTGATGGGTGCTTAGTGATAGCTAACACCATATCCATCCACCGGAACGTTAAATTTAAAGAGCCCTTCATAGCACCCGAGTACGCATTATACTGCCTCCAAAAATAATTCCGCCACCAGTTTTTTAACCGACGCACTTGATATGTAAATATAGCCCACTACCAAATCCTCCGTAATGTAAAGCTGAACGGAAATGTTCCGTTTTTCCCAGTGGAGAGTCATCATCATCATTAGTCAGCAATCTTAAGATTGGTTTGACGCAGCTCTCCATTCTTCTCTCATATCCTCTTGCCTTTTCGTAGAGACGTATGTCTTCTCTTTAACATCCTTTATAACTTGTCCATGTTACTCATTCAGGCCCATCGATTGCTCTTCTTCGCTTCCACTTGTCCTTCTGCGTTTGTTTTCATGAGACCATCATGACTCATAGTGTGGCCAACTAAGTTGTCCCATCTTCTCCATAAGATTTTTAGAAGACTTATATTTTCTCCCACTCTTCTTAGCACTTCCTCATTAGTTTCTCGGTTGATCTATTTTATCTTCATCACTCTTCGGTAGCACCACATTTCAAATGCTTCGACTCTTGACTTTTCTGCTGCTGTCAACGTCCAAGCCTCGCTCCAATTGGGAAACATGCTCCATATGTAGTATCTGATGAAGTGTTTCCTTACCTTTATGCTTGTATTCTCAGCTCTAAGAAGATTCTTCTTTTTGTAGAAATCTCTCTTCGGCTGCACAATTCTACTTGCTATTTCTTTCCTGCTTCGTCCGTCGTTGGTGATTCGGTTTCCTAGGAAACAAACCTCTTTCACCTCTTCAAGCGAGGGAATGCTCGAAAAATGATGGACCGCGAGATAGTCCCGGGTGAGTTCAGTTTCCTACCCTCAGGCGTTTCTTCCAATTCTTGCACGCCCTCTAACTTTGCGTCCGTCTAACTCACCCAATTCATTCTTCTCCTCTCCGCCTTCCCTCACCCGTCTATTCCCTGCTTTGTTTTGTGGCTTTTTATATGGTCCCCGCCCACTTGCTGTCAGCATTACACTCAAAATCTTGTCAGTTTTTCCCCTTCGTGCAAATAAACACTCGCCTGTTTTGATGCAACGGGCCCGTTAAGCTCTGGACCGTTAATTATCTAGACCAAAGATGGATCCCCCATCTCATCCATGACTCTTAAAGGAAATTTGTTTTGATTAGTGCGCCGCCTATGAGATAAAAAAAAGAAAATCTAAGAGCCTCCAGCATCCATGGCAACGCCTCCTAAGCTCACGAGACATCAAAATTCTAAAGATTTTTCTCGAAATAAACAGTTACCTCCGGATTTTTTTTCCGGATGATTGCAACCATGGGTGAAGTTTAACATTCCTTCGTCGAAATCGGCATGACTTCCAAGCGATAACTGCATACATATATTCCCACAGACTGTCCGTCCACCCACGAGTTTTGATGTGCCGGTATATCACGACGGAATAACGGCTGTCGAAGGTAAACACGAATTCTTGAGGACTTCGTGTCTTTCATATTTGATGAATTTCCATGTTTAGTTGCTATCGCTGTGACGTGCATATCATAATGCAGTTCATAATGACTAAATTCGTGCATCGGTCTCAGATGGGTGAACTGGCATCACTGATGAATCGCCTTTGCATGATAAGATGTTTTGACTTCTTCTGCTCTCGGAGAAGTGCCCTGAAGCCCAATTGCAATAAACCTAGGCTTAAACCCTGGGATTTATTTGCTTGGTCCTGTGTTCTTTGTCTAATTTGAATGAATAAAATCATTGATTGTTTGAGGTGTAACTCTGTGAAATCGATTCATTAGAAATAATAAAAAGAATAAACTTTTCCTTTCACATGAAATATTTATTAACACATTTACACGACCATGGTTTCAACGTAAGACGTCATCATCAGGTGAACTCTACAGAGATCCATAACATAAAATTATACCAGGCTTGGTGGGGGACGGGGGAAGGTAACAAGTTTGACCGTTCCGTTCTCTGTTGACCAACCCCTTCAACCTAATTACCTTCCTCCCTCCCTCATCAATCCTGGTATAAATTGATGTGATGGAACTCTGTAGAGTTCTCCTGATGATGACGTCTTAGGTTGAAACTACGGTCGTGTAAATGTGTGAAAAATATTTCGTGGGAAAGCATAAAGTTTCTTCTTTTTCATTCTTTAGAATAAAATCATCCTGTAATGTATACGTGGGTTAACGATGGTGGTACGACATCTCACCAACCATGCTTCAATCATGCCCTTTGCACAATAACCGGGCATCACATATATCTACACTAGGTGAGTTATACTAATAAGATTAACAGTCCAACATTAGTGTAAACTAAAAGGTAAAACCGATAAGAGATTAAAATAAAAATAAAATTAAAAAAGATTATTAAAATTCGCTTTTTTATAAAAAAAAAGTATAAAATGTACTAAAAAGCAAAAAAAACATCACTTGGAAAATATAGTTTGGGTACCGATAAGGTTCATTATAAATGAGTATAGAACAGCCTGATTCGGGAGTAAATTTGGCACTCAATATTAACATTCTAAACCCAATCAGTACCCATTGTTTATTCTCCGAGCGAAGAAAAGCTGTTTTTTTATTTTGTAGTGCATTTCATACTGCTTTTAGAAAAAAAGTATTTTTTCTCTTTTTTATTTTATTAGCATTTTCTGCTTTTTAGTGGTGAATCATGTAATCGATTAAACCATAGAAATTTAAAGATTTTTTGCAAATAAATGTATAAATAACGCCATCTATAGAGGAAAATTATCACTATATTTCCACAACATTTCAAATCTCTATTATTGAACATTGTATTGCCATCAAAAGCAAGCATGTTTGCAATATTTCAGGTCGATCCGACAATGGGAGGTGGGTAATAAAACAATTACAAGATTTCATCGATGGAACAGACAAACAGGCGAATCATGTTTTGAAAAAGCGTGTGATACACCAAGGGCGTACCCACGATCAAAACTAGGGGGGGCAAGCCATGGTTGTTCAAGTTGTAGGTAAGATTTAAGCATGGAAAAGGTGAAACCAATATTTTAAGGAAGCTTTAACAGCTCTATTAGTTTTTAAAATTATTTGCTTGAAAAAATATTATTATTTTCCTTAAAGACATTTGCGATTTTTTGTTCTAGGGGGGGGCCGCTGCCCCCTCCAGCCCCTCGCTGGGTACGCCCATATAATTTACTGCGAATTCCTACATAAAGAAAGAGTAAATAAGTTCTTCATTAACCCTGATAATAGAATTGATTCATAAAATGAATTTCACAATAGGTATTACCGCTGTTACAGCAGGGTTACAATGGCATGTGGTTTTCGGTGGGACTATATTAGAATACTGTGGGCACCTATCGCATGCTCAGGATGTCTCCCACGACTAGCCCAGGGACAAAAAGATTCCCGTCTATTTTTAAGTTTCGAGCGATTCCATCTAAGGAATCTACCGTATCCGCACACCTTTGGTCTAGGAACGCATGGGAACCTCGTGAAGGAACCAACACCTACGTGCCTTCCTATTCATTGGCATGAGCGATGGGAGATTATTGCTGCTGGAAATGGTCGACTGATGAAAATAGGCGAAAGGCTAACGACCTCTACGCGAGGATAGGGAATGCATCATAGAGCGCACGAGAGGGCGGTGCAGTTAACCCCCCGCGGAACAACAAAAGAGAATCGAAAATCGTGAGAAGCGGAAATGAACCCTGAAATGCGTTCCCAGTTTTCGGGAAGACGAATTTTTGGGTGATTTTATCAAAAAAAGAAGAAAAGCGCGACATCGGCGTCTATTATTTGATCAAAAGGAATGAATGCACAGAGAATTCTATTCATTTTATAGTTCAGAAATAATTCTGTGACATTGGCAAATTTTGAATTATTGTCCTAACATGTGCTCTACCATATGCGTTGTAAAGTAACAATTATTTGCATAACTAGGTAACAATTGTTTTTTCGCTGAACAAATTTGAAGGAAATCGAATAAAGGTCTAAAGTACTCAAGAAGCGTTTAAATTATATACTTCAAGTAATTTACTAAAATGTAATAACTTTAAGTGCTTCAATATAAATTGTCATCTATCAAGGTGTAAAGGTCTGGTCCTGATCATGTAACTATGTTATGAATCCCGGGTTGCGCATTTTTACATACATTAGCTGGTCAAAATTTTTTTCTTTTATTTTCTCTAGTGGAAAGGTTTTACACAGTTATGCCTGAAGTTATTAGTTATATTTTGGAAAAAGCATGTTTACTTCATGTAATATTTCAGAATTTCCTCCATTTTTAGTTACATAATACCATGACATCGTCATTCTTTGGAGCACTACACACCACAGCGATGCAAGCCAGCGGTAACATTGACGCTATTCTCATTTTTGTGGCTTTTTTCGCTTTTTCTGAGAATGAAAGTTTCCTCAGGTTCGGTACCTTTCCGTGTCGCGCTAGATCTAATCTACGCTTTCTTCCTTTCACTCACGAACTCAATAACCTTGGCAGAGGTTGATTGGACGGGTATGATCAAGCCTCGTAACCTTGCCCCCTAAAGATAGCCTTCGAATATTCAGTTCTACGCCTTTTCACCGCGTAAGTCCGCAAAAGTCGATTCAACTTTTTGTCACTTCCTGAAGAAGGTCCTTTTGGTCATAAGGTGTTACTGGATTTTTATTAAAGCATCAGGATTTGTGATTTTAATATTAGGAAAGTGCTTCATTAATTTCATGTTAAAGTTTAAGATTACTGTTAAGGTTATTGAGGTAATTGCCAGTCTCAGTCACAGCGGGGTAAATTTTTCAACTGCCACACAAGAGATCGTGGGTTCGAGTCCCGTCTTGGTAGGTTGCCCAAAAACAGGGCATGGATTTTCATGTACATTTGGTTGTCAGGTTAAAAACCACGATGTAAAAGGCCAGTGGTACTATTTTCGGTGATACAGGAATAAACAAAAATAAATAATGATATCGTATATGTCATTTTTTCATTAAAAAATTAAATTTTAATATTTCTTAATAGATGTATCGGAATTTGGGGCTCACACCATTAGCTTAAGGATGCCAATTTTAGAACGACGCCTGTCGTTCTTTACACGCTAGAGGGTCCGGATTAATATGACCCATGTGAGTCTTTTGTCACACCCTGTATTTTTTAGCAAAATTTCTAGCACCCACTGCCATCCACCGTGATGAAGATGCACTGCTTGTATATGCACGATGGACTTCTGTTAGAATAAGTCACTGTACGGAACGCAGGGACGGTTTGGGAGGAGAAAGATGGATGAGAGGGAGGTTGAAGCAGGAAATGTTCGAGATGAGATATGGCTGGTGGGTGGGTATTTTTTGGAAGACTTGAGCGGAGGTCCGTTATAAGGCTTGCGTGGGGACAGCAGGACCTGATCTATCAGTGAGATCAAAATACAGGCATGGAGTATTTACAGAATGGAATACAAAAGAGTAGGGATGTGCGAGTACTCGAAAATTCATTTGTTGTGTGTGTGTTTCGAGTACCATTACGAATGTCGAGTCGAGTAGTTTCGGTTACAGAGCTGTCGATTCCAGTAAGTTCAGAAAACTGCCGACTAGAGGCACTATCACGAAAAATATGAAATAATATCGTTTTTACATTCGATAAGTCGTTCGTATACCTTGGCCTGGGAGTTTTAGCTTGCTGTATATGCAGTATACAGCCACTATAGTAGTCGACGTGGGCACCGAGAGCGGCTGCCGAACGTTTTCCGACCCGGCTACGTATTCCGTTTGCATCGCTCATACTTTTTTTTTCTCATGCGATACTTTTACACCGTACTCTCTTCACTCAAGCGCCGAGAAAACGCCTAAAACTTTTCAAGATTTCTGTAAAAAAAATGTAACTTTTTAACTGCTGTAAAAAGCTTGGTACTGTTGTGTACTGAACCTGACTAATCGTGCTATAGGTGTAATATTACGCCATCCGTCATTTGAAAAATCGTAGTTTGCCATTTTTTAACTAAGTGGTAAACCTCTAAATATAACCTCTAAATAAACAAAGAAAAAACAAAAAGCAAAATTCGTTTTTTAAATGATACCAAACGCTTATTCCTCGCATCAAAGGTTGGTTGTTATGATATAACACGAAAGTATTGAAAATGGCCAGCACTGGGGGGACAGATCTACATTACCACCCGAGTAACAATCAATATCCCTACAACATCCAGACAACATTGTTGGCGTTAACATATAACATCCGTGCAATATCCATGTTAATCCAATTGACGTTGCATGGATATGTGTCATATATCCAAAGATCCTGCCAAACAATGTTGCAGCAATGTCTAACAGTGGACATGGAGGTCCATATTACATCTCTTAGATGTCTACACAACATCTAATAAGTGGAGAATGGTTATGCTTATTGTGGTTTTGGAAATCCCCAGACATTACATGCAAAATATTTGTGCTCTTCAGTTATATTCAGAGCATATGTTATCTAGGGATATTATTTTGTGTAATATGTTTAAGGAAATAAGTGTTACTTCTTGAATTTCTGGTAAAGGGGATAAAAAAGAACAATTACTTTAAATTTTTCCACAACAATTTTTTTGCGAACCCTTATTTAGAACTACTCTTCTATTTCCTTTCCCTATTTTAATACGGATGGACTATATCTACTTAATACCAACTAAGAATATCTTGGATATTGAAACTTGAATATATATGTAACTTTTTTTTTAACTAGTGGTGGCTGTCACAAATGGGATATCTATGTAACGTTTTCAATATATCTATCGTCTAATAACATTGTTATATATTTGATATTCAATTTGTTGCATCCATGAGAAGTTGTAAAAATAATGTAACATCATCATCCAAGTTGTACTATCCGCGATATTCTTACTTGACGTTAAATAGATATAGTCCATACGCAATAAAGTAGGGAAAGGAAGTAGAAGACAACGTGTAAATACAATAAGGTTTACTAAAAATTCATTGTGGAAAAAGTTAATATACTAATGCTTTTTTATAACCTTTACCATCGATTGAAATAGTAACACTTATTTCCTTAAAAAAGTTTTATTCCAAACGGTATTCATAGGTAACAAAAATTCTGTATAGAATTGAAGAGTATAAATGGTAACATAACAGACAAAATATTTGTGCTCTTCAATTCTCTACAGAACATATGATACCTAAGGATATTGTTTTGCATAAATTTTTTAAGGAGATGAGTGTTACTTCTTGAATTAACCCTTTATAACCCAATGTTGCTTCTCAGCAACATCAAAAATGTTTAAACTTTCAGCTCTATTTAGGAGATATCTAGACTATCTATTATTTTGTAGAGTACATTTTAATAACGAAATATTTAGTTGCCAGGATAATTATCGTTGAGTGCAAAATTTTCAAATTTTCACAATGAAAAATCTTGAAATTTTGTTTCTCCCAGAATCAGCTCTGGGTTAGAAAGGGTTAATGGTAAAGGTGATAAAAAAGAACTATCCTATTCACGACATTTCATTTTATTCTATTTTTTAATTAGAACTTAGTTTTCTTAATCACGATTAAATCCTGCTGTATATTGCGATGAATTTATTGCTCATTTGAAATAAAATGATGCATGTATAGAAAATATTGAATATTTCCTTGCATGTATGTCTGGGAATTACTATAATAAGCATCTCAATTATCTACTCATTGGATGTTATGAAGATATCAAAGAGATGTTGTAATATGGACATCCACGTCCACTGTTTGGCATTGCTGTAATGTTATTGATGGGTCCTTTTGATACTTGACAGATATCTATACAATTTTAATTTTATTAGCATGGATATTGCACGGATGTCATATGTTAATGCCGACAATGTCTTCTGGATGTTGTAGGGATGTTTATGTCTACTTGGGAAGTGTTATGGGCAATTCCATTTGTGACGGAATTACCTATAGAGAAAATTAAGCAATATGATATTTCGATTGAATTGTAAAATACAAACAAATTGTAAAACTTTTAACTGTTCATGATCAAAAAACATTTATGAAGAATTTTCATGTACAGACACAAAATTAATTACGGAAATTCCTTATAAATATTCATAACAATTAAAAAGTGACGGAATAACTGCCAGGTCAACCTCCTGAGTGTAATTATTTTTAACATCTTCAAAACTCTGTTAATCTAAGTATAGTTTGCAAAACTTTTAGCAAGGCTGTGAATAATATTTCAAACACTGATTTCTTGGAATACAATCAATTAGCTGTTGCTTTATAAAGATAAATTATTTCCAGCCTAAATTTTAATTTATGAGAAAAAGTTGACATTTTCATGGAAATGCCCTTATGTAAGAAATGTCAACTCATTCTGATATGGAGGATGGTTAGGTAGGAAATGAGGAAATTTTAATGAATTGCGTGGGTGGATGGGAAAATAAGATTATTTAGTTGAGCGAGCAAGAGGCGCGTGAGAAGTGTTCTCCTGCCGGATGTTGTGCCCCCACCATGGGATCCGGCTCGAAGAAAAAATGCATTCGCTTAATAACTGTTACCCTCAACCCCTCCTGCACGTTGCTCGAAATCATTTTTTTACGCTCGATGTAAAATTCCGCGCAATAACGGTGATTTTTATCGGATGGTATCCCAACGTGGATGGGAATAAGTAGTTTTATTGGTATTTTATTTTATCGGAGGGAATTTAACTCTATTTTTTATGAGAACTCAGTTTTCTCATTCATTGTCAATCAAATTTTATTAACTCGGATGGGAATGAGTGGTTTTATTGAAATTTTATTTTATTGGTGGAAATTTTATTTTGTTTTTTTAATAAGTTTAGTAATTTAGTTTTCTTATTCACGACAATGTGCTATTTTCTATTCCAAATGAATTAACATTGTTAAGTAATACCCTCCTGCTAAAAAATTTAATGAATTTATTGCTCATTGGAAATAAAATGATGCATGTTTTGAATATAGTGAATATTTCCTTAGGTTTACAATAATAGTTGATGTAACCTATTGGAAATATTGTATTTCATGAAATAATTGGTTTGTTATCGTAAGCTATGTCCGCTGAACGAACTCTAAATATGTAGCCTCCTGCATTTTCTTCGCTATTTTAAAGTTCGTAATGTTCATTATTTATGTAAAATGCAAAGTTTAAATGTAGATTATGAGATGTTGTTATAGTGATTTTTTCTAATCGATCGTTTCTTTTTATTTATATAGGTGAGTCCCCCGTAAATAGATTCCGTGAACTGCTGTGATCTTCAAATTGAGAAGGAATGTTGTAACTTATCCTGAAACAAAAGTGTCTGCTCATTAGAGTGAGTACGTTTACTATCTTTTAAGTAATAATAACATGTGCCTCCATAAATGTAATAAAATTCCCATAATGTGAGAGAAAATAGTATATATAAAAGCGTTGAATTTTTTCATTGAATTTTCATAATATTATCATAAGTCGTGATGACGAAGGATATAGTACTACTACTATGCAAGTTACTCCAACTAGAGATATATTTAGAATTATAGTCTTGCTTATGCATTGCATCCTTTTAAATAAATTCCTGAGGAAATGTCTTAGAATAAAACCTCAAGAAGTTACATTAAATCAAGAAAACTATAAATTAAATTTCAAGCTTCTTAAGGTTTTATGATGTGCTATTTTCTATTTCAAAGAAGCATACTAAGGTTACTCATGGTAGGAACACAATACCATAGCTTATAGTGTAAAACATTTTGTTGCACCTGGGTTGAAAAAAAGTTGATTTCCTCAACAATTGAGTTTATAGCTCGCTGCTTCGAGGAAGACAAAAAAAAACTCCCAGATATCGATCTTAAGAATGAAAAAACTAAAGTAGTCGGTTTGTAGATAGCTTTGAAGCATAACGTTTTTATGACATCGAGAAATTTTAGAACCTCTCGTCTGCAACCCGACTGCAGGCTTATCTCGCGGACAATTCATTTATCATTCAGTCGGAATTCAATGCCCGTTTTTATTTTTATTATTTTTGATGACCTCATCCTATTCACGGCCCAGTCCAGCGTAGCCCTTTATCAGATTTGGTAATCTATCCGTTAAGCTTACGAAATACTTAATGTAAAGGTTCTCACCTTTCTTGGCGTACGACGGTGGAATTTTAAATTTTTAAGAATCTCTGTGAAGAGACAGGCGTGGGTGTCTCATTATAATGGAGAACGGGAGATTTACGATTTCCTCATACATGGGTTCCCTTCTCCTACAGAAGATGCATCAAAAATAGAAGTTATTTGTGCTTAGAATTAATTGTTAATAAATACGGAGATATCTTAACTGGATAATAAACGTGGAAATGGCCGAATTTCAGTAACTGAATCAAGCAAACGCCGCGCCGGCCTCGGTGGTGGCGGGGTTAATCCCTTGCTTGCCACACAGGAGGTCGCGGGTTCGAGTCCCGCCTGGGTAGGTTCATTCTATCCATGGCGTGGTTGGTCGTGTACATTAATTGTTAAAGTTAAAACCTCGATATTAAAGGAGCTCTTTTCGATGGTACAGGAATAAATAACTTATAAGTTATAAATGCTAAAAAAATGTCATGACGACCAAAGGCAGGTAGTAGTCCTTATTTCATTAGAAGTTGTAAAGCTTGCCTAAATGTGCTGAATAACGTCCTTACCCTGAATCGAACCGCTAATTTCATTGGCTGGATGGATTTTATTTATATTTTATAATGGATGTTGAAATTAACTAAGGAGTTGCGACCCCATGTTTATGAAGTTGATGGTTTCTGGCGATACTTTATGGAATTTACTCATTTTGAATGAAAAGTTAAACTTTCTTCATTCTTTACTTTATATTCTGTGGAAACTAAGTTTAATTTTTGATTCAAAATCCCATGTTTATGGAGAAAATAATCCTTAAAACTGTCTCCCCCGCCACCTCCTGAAGTATTGTAGATTCCCCTTGAAATACCCTGTATACACTATTGGACTAACTGACTTTATACTCATCTAGGAATTTATCCTAGGTCATGGGAAACATTAGGTATTCAGTCAATGATTAGCCTACCCGCTTGGTATTCACCCATCCCGGATCATTAAACGAGGCCTGCCTTTTATGCATGGTCGGAATGCACGACAATACAATTACTAATGCATCACGCTCACTTGTTCACGAAAGGATCTAGGGATAACTAGAAATGTTTCTTTCATCCCGCATGCCGTTGTACTTGATCGACATGCCTCAGATGGGTCTAATGAGGACGTTCAGGGATATGAGGCGGACGAATATCATTCATGTCGTCGTTAGGACTAAATTGATGCCATGAGCCATCAAATCTCCCGGGCCATCAAACCCATCCCATTCGATCGGCAAACGCGAATCACGCATGGAGATGAAAGGATCGAAGGCAAATCGACCGCTTTCTGGATGGGCCGATCACAAAAGGGACATAGCGGTGCGGCGGTCGAGCTCTAGGAAATGAGTGAGGAGTTATGGGATAAGTCTGCTTTTTGTCGCCCTTCAATCCATCAGATGCTACGCACGGGGCATGTTTCTCTGTGGGAGCCAGGCCTGGACGTTGACAGCAGAAGAGAAGTCGAGGGTGCGGTTGCATTCGAAACGTGGTGCTGTCGAAGAATGATGAAAAGAAAATGGATAGACCGATAAAGTGATGAGGATAAGAATTACTCTGCCTGATCGCTAAAATCGTGCCTATGCTCCCAATATATTTCCCATTTTATCGTGAGAATGCGTGAGTAATTTCAATGGCTATGTTAGTCATTTACACTAACACTAACATTAACATATTTGTATGCAGCAAAACAGAGGAAGCTAGGACAAACATTGGCCAAGAAAAACAAAAGCTTGAAGTAGTTAAAAGGTTTTGCTACCTAAGAAACCGAATTTACAACGACGGACGTAGCAAGAGAGAAATAGTCAGTAGTATAGCGCAGGCGAAGAGGGCTTTCTGCAAAAAGAAGAACCTTTTTGCAGCTGAGAATGTAAGTATACAATTATAAGTATACAAGTACGAAAAAAAAATTCATCATATGCATCAAATAGAGCATTTTTCTCTATGGAAGCTAGGCTTGGACGTTGACAGCAGAGGAGAAGTCAAAGAGTGGAAGCATACGAAATGTGGTGAAAACAAAGAATGACGAAGATTAAATGGATAGACCGAGAAAGTGAAGTGCTGAGAATGGGATAAAAGAGAAGTCTTCTAAAAATCTTACGGAGAAGACTCATCGTGTAGGCAGGTGCATTAATCACAAGCGAAGAAACCAATACCTAATATGATGGCGGTAGAGGAAATATCTATTATTATGGAGAGAAAATATAACAATATCATGTTACATGTCTCTTCTAAAAAACTTTGAAACTTAGTTGGCCACGTTGTGAGACATGATGGCCAAATGTAAATAATCGTAGAAGGACAGGAAGGACTGGCTAAGAATATGCTTTGGGGGGGATGAGGGGGTTTAGTGGTGGCTGCCCCCCCAGGAAACGGGGAGTTCAGGAAAATTTAAAAAAATAACATTCCTGAAAACGCATTTTACATCATTTTGGCACTTAAAATTCAACTGTAAGCAGTTCCAGTTATTATATATCAAATCCAGGCAAGGTTTTAAATAATTTTTCGATTTCTCTGAGGCTTTGGGGAGGATACATACCCTCATACCCCTATAGTTACGCCGCTGAGTGGAAGAGAAGAAGGGCAAGGGTCTGCCTCGAATGCACCTCTAAAGGCCGTTTTACGCGGGGCACGGAATTGCGCAGGTTAGAGCTGCATTAATTTCTAAAATGGCGCGGAATTGCGCGAATGCATGAAAGAAATTAGAACAGGAGCTATTTTGACGTCTCGCATCCACGCATTCTCGCATGTGTTCTAGCAAGTCACCGCTTTACACGACGCAATTTTGATTGCGCCTTCGCACGTACGTCAGATTGCGCAATTCCGTGTACCGTGTAAAACGGCCTTAAGGGTAGGTTGTAAATAATTTAAAAGCGTTAAAATACGTCAGTATGAAAAGGCTAGCGGATGGAAGAGCGGAATAAAGAGCTGCGTCAAACCAATCTTAGGGTTATTGACTTATGATGACGATGGAGAGAAGAGGAAAACCTTTACTAGGGAGGAATAATGTTTGAGAACGTACGGAGCGGATATCAAAGAGAAGCAGGAAAGACATATCTGAGTCGCAAGATGGGAATGCCAATAATGAGGTTCGGAAAGCAATTTTAGAGTTGGGATATAATAGGTGGTCAGTGTTCACCCTTGTATTATACGACTCACTTCTAGCCAATCAGAGTGCGTCTTGAATATGGCTGCTTTCAGTTCGGCGTCTTGCCGTACTAAAAGTGGGTGGTTGGTAATTCAGTTGATTACAGCCGGGTGAGTATGAAATGAAAATTACGGGAAAGGTATGGCTTATGCATTGTAAATAAATATCCGAGTGAACATTATGTTAAGTTTCACGTGGTAAAATATTGCATATGATATTATTGAATTTAGTAATTTGATGTCAACCATCACCCAATAGTATTGAAATAATACAGTCATTCTGAGTAGGTAAAACCGTCATTACTCGTATCAAGTCTCTAGATTTGGTTCTAATTTTTGAATAATTAGGTACATATTTTATAGAGCGTATTTTGTGTGTATTGAGAGAGTGAAAATATGCATCCTTACAAAAAAAAACTTGCTCAGCAAACTATTGTATCATGTGAAAAAACGCGGTGTAAACACAAGGATGATAATAATACTCTAAAATAATATATCGTGACGCAGAGCACCGAATCGGGATCAGGTGATTTGTATACAAGAGCGATCATGATAGATGAGAAGTTACCAAAAGCCCAGCCCACCCTGAAACTCAACTACCGTATTATTATGATATAAGGAAGCTGTTAGCAAAGTAAATAGTTACGACGTAATTGATCTTATTAAAATTATAATTGGGTGCGATCGTATCCTTTCCTAATAGGTAGTATCCGCCGATATCAGTGTGAATGAAAGTTTTTTGCGGAGAGACTCTCCAAAAAACGTCCCCACCAAAACTCAGTTCTTCAGGATTCATGGTTCAATCTTTCAGTCCAAAAGGAAAATAATCAGCACTCAGTATTGCGAATATTTCTCATTAGTGTTTGACTTTGGAATTCTACTAATAATTTGGTACGCGCTGTAATGTTTTTCTTCTCATTGTCTTCATTACAATCCAAATATTAATCTGACAACCGTTGAATAAATTGATGCGTAACATTATCATCACAGTTGCGTATATTTCAAGTATCTTTAATTCTGATTTTACGTTCAGCACAACTCCATGAGATGCTTTTTGATAAGTTCGAAGTGAATATTTTGAGGTTAAATAAGATAAAATTGTTTTCTAAATTAAAGTTGGGAAGTTCCGAATCGGGGAAAAATGACCGATTATTATTTCTGATAGTCTATCATTTTTGACGTCGCTGTCAAATGAAAGTCTTCAAAACTGGCATCCACCTCTAAATGATGCGGGAGCTATGTCATTATAAGAATCCCGCCCAGTGGAGTCGTGCACGCCATATTACCGCGAACGAAGAATCGGAATGGACGGTCATTGTTTCTGCTGATGAAATAGTCCACGTTTCGTATCAATCACGATTCCTCATCGGCTTGTGCGTGGAATGCTTCCCGGCATTCGCCACAAAAACAAAAACCTGCTTCGACCATCTCCACCCATCGGCGTCGTTGAAAAGAAAGGAAATCCCAGCCTTTACTCATCAGCTAGCTCTTCATATTTCGATGAACTAACACGTAACTTTGAATTTTAGCGGACAATGGCGGTTTTTTATTCCGTGTTTGACGGCACGCGTCAGCACAAGTGGTGCACATTTTATCAACATATAAGAGTGCTACAAACGTCCGTGGTTGAGGGTTTGCTTAGGTTTGTTTATGTTCTTCGTTGGAGTTGGGTTTGCTAATGGTAGATTAAAACGAAATGAGACAGTACCGTGTGACTTGAATCCTCGGGATTTCATACATAATTATGTAATGCCAGTATTAGTACAGATTAATGTATCTAATTGCGTGAGATGAATGAATGAAATTTGATATTACTTTTTGGATCTGTGCGCATTAAGTGTCCTAGATTGAAATATAAGCATTATTTTTTCGTAATGTGAATATGATAACATTTGATTACGATAATTAGGATATTTTACGCCATATATAAGTCAAGGAATTATTTTCCCTCCATCAATAAAAGATTTTAACTAATGCTTAGCGGAACTCTGCAGTCAAATCAATCCAATCTTAATATTTGAAAACTGCCGATTTCCACGTATCACGCCTATCAACACGGCTTCCGAGGTAGTGTGTGGATGTAATAGTATTAATACGAGCGACTTGATAACAGTATTGTCGATCTAACCTAGTTATTGTTAGAATATTGATATTTTTTCTTTATTATTAGGCCAAGATTAATTTCAAACTACGATATTCATTCATATAATATGCAATATTTCCCTGATTGTATAAAATTCGACATTTCATATGAGCTGTGTGCATTAAATGTCTTTGAATAATATTTACTCATTTTTTCGTACTGAGAATATGATAATAATTGATTCCTAGTGTTAAGATATTTTGCCGTACAGATAGGTATAGGAATTACTTTTTCCCATTTTCAATAATAGATTGTGATAAATGCTTTGTGAAACTCTGTCATCTTAATCGTTCAAAACGGCTGAGGAATGAGTTTATCATTGCTCAGTGGAAAAGCAATAGAGTCAGACGGCTTGGAATCGATTACTTGCTGGGCGTATAATGAGCGTGACTGACAGCGTAGTCGGTGCCGGAAGTTTTAATCCAGATTGAGGCAGACAGGATGGAGAAATCACGCAGGATGGTGGATCACAAACTTTGGAAAGGATTAGACCCGGATTTTAAGTTTAAGCTTTTTTAAGCTTTAATGTTAATTACATTAAAGAACTTGATGAAGTGTGCTTTACATTTTTATATTGCATCTAATTAACAAATCAACGATATCAGATTCATAATTTAAGATTTCGTCTATTCTCGACATATTATAATAAATAATTCTCAAAATTTTTGCAGAGTAAGAAAGTTTGTGACTAACGTTAATCTGTGGGCATTTCTATCTCCTTCGTTCATAATTGGTTGCCAAACTGGAAGTTGAATTATTTTTTCGTGGGGGAATCGTCATTTTGCCTTGTTGTGTTTCGAGTAGAGGATCAAAGATTATGACTCCTCGAGATTAAAAATGAATAAAATAAGCTCCTTAAAACATAAACATCAATCCCACTGTTTTGAAGTTTGCTTAAGTTTCATGTGTTTACAATCGATATCTTCTAGTCAAGGTAATCTCCTACTTAATATTCTATAAATATTACTTGTGATATCTCATTTGCTTGCAAGTTTTTGAACATCGTAATGCACGTATGAGGTCCATGAAACACAAAATGTTTGAAACGCTATTAATGTTTTATGTCCTTCTTCGTGATGGTACAAAAGCAACTCCTGCTTAATGAGAAAAGATTTTCAGATCACCGCGTCAGCTTCTTCCCACCGATAGTTTCGTTGAGTTTTACTTTTGAATTGGGAAATTCTTGCTGCTTGCAGTTATTTCATGCTAAACGCTACTCTCTCTACAAAATTTTAGTGTGAAATTAAATAAACTTATTCGAGGCATATAAATGTTTACAAATGATTTAATATGAAATAATGCTTTCCCATGATTCTGAAGAATGATTTGAAAAGAAAAATTAATCATAGCGGCGTTGGAGACCGAGAGATCATGTCATGAAATCGGATAGACAGGTAATTTACAAAATAGATTAAAGAATGCATTCTTTTGGCATCGCGTTCAGGAGAAGAGCTTACGGTAGAATGCGTCAAATGAGGTAGTCAAATTTTAAATTGCGTGAGAATATATATGACAGCTAGGAATATTAAGACGTTGTTTCAGTATGATGAAGTTGACGTCAAGACGCCGTCCGTCAAGGTGGTGAAAGAAGCATGGGAAATAAGCAGTTTAAAATCATAAGCTTCTTTCATAAAGGATTTACGATGTTTTGTATGATTGTACATGATTAACTTCCGTGTAGTGAGAAAAGATCTCCAGATCACTTCGGCAGCTTCTGCCACCAATAGCATCGGAGAGTTTTTCTTTTAAACTTGGAAATTCTTTCTGTCTACAGTCATTTCTTGTTTAACGCTCTTCTTTCCGCTACATTTCCTCTGAGCATTAGGGATGCCTAAGGCTGCGCACAATTTAAGAGTAGTGTAGGAATCTGACTGTGTGTTTTGAATGTTTGTCGAATGCATAGTTAGCGTTCACAATTATTTGCCGCGCACAACGGTACTGGGACCTTATCGCCATCGAGATCCGCCTCAATCCCAAACATTTCAAATGCGATACTAGCTGTCATCTTAGCAATACATAGAGACCTGTAATCAGTTGCATAAAAATACATAAGGACTTCATTAGATCATTATCAAATCGGACGACACCTGAGCCTTATTGTTGTAATCGCTAAACGGTCAAATTGGTTCAGTGTGAATTTTGTCATTCAAACAGTAACACGACTTGAGAATGGAAGACAAGTCATTTTCCGAAACGTCGGTCGATACGACTGAATTAACCTGGTGTAGAACCCGAGAAGAATTCCTGAATAATAAACATGTTTTTGTCCTAACTGTATTTTTAAATAATCGCCGATTTTTTCGATGAATCGATATTTCTGTCCAAATTTCGATTTTTGTTGAAAATTCGAGATTTTCATTTCGATTAAAAATCGATTGTTAAAAAAATCGTTTACTGCCCTATTTGACTGTTTCGTAACTTAAATGCATATCCTCCTTACTTTGTTTAACTTCTATTCTATGAAAAACTCTTTCTTTTCTTGGGAAATTGTAACATTTTCTTCTTGATTTGCCTTTTCTCGGATAATATTGATTTTTTAAAATATTATTTTAATACCAATTTTATTAATATATTTTTTTATAATTTAGTTGTAGCTACCGTCTTTAAGCTGTCGCGGCTAAATTCGTTCGCAACCATAGTGGCAGTAATAATAAAAATTATATTTTTTCTCAAGTCATGTTTTGCTCATTTCTAGGATCTAATATTTAATAAAATAAAACCGTGATAAAAGTTTAAAAAACATGGAATAACTTCAACCATCATTTTGACTCAATCTGTTGTTTCCTTTTCGAGCAATAAAGACCTCGTTTAGATTTAATCTTACAGGGGAGATGGGAAAACATTTTGCAGCTATAGGAAGGCACAAAAAAAGGCGTTCGTCCGCGAAAAGGTGATTATCCCCGTTCATGTTTTACGTGGCGTTCAAATTACTTCCGGGGAAACCTGCTTGGTAGCATGAAGTTGGGGTAATGACATTTTCGGTATGTAATATCGCGTCATTACGTTATTTGGCAAAGCGCTTCGCTTGTTCCTTCTCTGTATTTTGTTCATTCCGCTTCTGTGTAAATTTTTGCGTTGCCTTAGGGATTCAATACAATCTCCGCACGTCCATCCACTTTCGTATAAGGTGCATCATATTTATCCACTTTACAGCCGAAATTTTCAATCGAGCTTTTGATTTTTTATTAATCTACGGTAGAAGTGTAACCCTTTGAATGCCAGCCGATTTTCTAGGTACTATGCTAAAAGTTTCGAGGCATTTTTGCTGATTTTGCCGTAGGTTAAGAAAAAAAATAGGTCTCAAAAACAACTAAGGGTATATATTCAAAAACTTTAGGAAATCTGTATTACATGTGGTTTCACCTTTTTAATGTATTATTTGGCGACTTTTTGGTAGTATGAGTAAATTTTTATAATTTAAAGAAAATAGTTAATTTAAAAATAAAATTAATATTGACTATTAGCATCTAAGAGTGACATTGCAGGAGGAGCGCGATATCGCTTCCTGGCAATCTAAGGGTTAAAAAAGTATTTATTTTTCAACGATTTTCAATCGACATGGCGCTGCACATCAATAAATGAATTGTTTTTTTTTATAGGACAAAATTACGACAGGATTTACAAAAATGCCTTCAGATTTCGAAATCAGTCACGGGTGATCCACCAGCAAATCCTTTTTGGTCATAGTACTCGAAACTCAACATTATGTTCGAAATTATTTTATACTGAGTGTCTCTGAGTTAGCACCTACCCCTCTTTCTTCACAAAATCTAGCCATAGATACTCTTTCTGTCACTCCACGGAGAAAATAAAATGTAGTAACTTCCTTAACTGTCGCAACTAAATTCGTTTCTCAGCATTATAACATCAGAACTCATTGTAATACTGACAAATAGCGTCTGCTACCTTGAATTCGCTATGATAGCTAAAGACATTTGTTCCCAGCGCAACCGCATTGGCCCCGGTTACAATTTTGATTTGTTCCGCCAGATGTCCGACTTGCTGAGGAAGCAAATTAATTTCTTATTTCAGCGTTAAGTAACTCATTTATATAAGTGGCTTACAATCGTAACATGCGATATTACGGCGCTGTTATTCGTTATTGCTATAAATTATCGGTAGGGAGAGGTAGTATAATGGTGACCTGACGGTAATGGTTTAACAGAAAAAGAGACAATTCGGAGTTAGCGTATATATTTTGAATTGATTTGGAAAAATCAAATACCTTGAAAGACATTCACAATACTGCATATTTTCAAGGTAAACATTTAATATTTATCGATTGCGAATCATAATGCATGCAAATATAAGAGATTTCCAACAAGAGAGGCCTTTGAAATTTATTGAAGTTTTGGCGGAAGGCATCGAACACAGCTCAGTGTTTATATTTTTTACTCAGCGTTGGCCCTCAATGTACCCCATTAATCGGCAGAAAGGTGGCAGTTTGGGCATGTAGGTGTGAATGCCATGAAATCTACTGCGAAAATTTTAATTGAATACCGTAGCGTTGTAGGAACAACAGTACTTATCATTATTATTGGTGTGCGTTAACGGGGGTTCACGAACTTAGTGGAAAGCGTAAATCTTGAAATAATATAGCAGCTATTTTTCATGATCTTTACATTAAAAAATCAATACGAATAAAATATTTATTTTCGGAGTGAAAAGACGAAGTCATTCGCCCTATGATTTTTAAGAGATCATATAAAAATACTCGCGGCGTTCGACCCGCGCTCGCTAAGGGGCTACGCCTCTTAGAAACCCCGGATCCGGCGTCGCCATCTAATTTTGTGGGTGTTCGAAGAATTTTTATGCGAGTGATCTGACCCCAAAGTGCTAGAGGTCGGCTTCGCCGGCAAGGGGGAGGGAAGTGGACCTTGGCTCCGCCACGACTGGCACACACTGCGGTGCGTCTTCGCCGTTCCTCGAGCCCACGAAGTCCAGGGGGAGGGGTAGCGCCCGTATAAAAATATGTGCATAAAATATTCCATTGTGTGAACTCCCTCACTATTATTTTTATGAGGATTACTTTTAACAAAAATGTATAGCATGAAACGTACAATCAAATTAAACTTTATTTTAATGTCAAAGACGAAAATCGTTTTATTTTATAATATAATACCGAAAGCAGCACCATTGTCCTTTTATACTGGTGTTTTACTTAACGATTAGTACACGGACATCCATGCCCTGGATAGGGGCAACAGACCCTGGCGGGACACGAATCCGCGACCTCTTGTGAGGCAGGCAAAGACTTTGTTCCACCGCCACCGAGTGCCATTGGATCCTGCTTGAAAATTTATCCCGGCCTCAAATTTTTGGAAGAAGGGGTAGAGGGGGAGAAGCTAAGTCAGTCAAGGTTTGATAGTGCGTCAGGTGCAAGGGAGCCGTGACGGTTAGTTGTTTAGCTTGGGGTTGGGGATATTTAAGAAGGGGTTTCTATAGGGAAAGGAAGGCCACAGCGTCTTTGAGGGGGAGGGGAGGGCGGAATCTCCCCCAGTTCTTTCCCGCCACGCAGAGGTCAACGACCGCTGCAGTCAGCCAGAGAGTAGCAGCACTCAAAACGAACGCTATTCAGCTTTTTTCGAACAGAAGGGGGCGTAGATAATGGGAGCCACTCTTTCTGCTTTCTGAAAAACTACCTCCTAATTCCATACGGCCTTTCTCCTTCGTACTTACGTCTCTCGTCTTGTTTTGTCATCCTCAAATCTTCCGACTCCTTTCAGTTTTGTTTATCATCCCATCAACTCTCACGAATTTTACTCTCTCTCCAGAACTTCCTGTTCATCTTCCTGACGTTGACCAAATCAATCTGACGTCATGTCGGCTCAAAAACGAGTTTTCGTCTTGCTTTTTCACTCGAGTCCGGATTGGAATGCTAACAAAACTTGTGGATATAATAAATGATATGCATTTTTCCTGGCGTCCTTAAGGAGAAGTTAATTTTGTTACTCCGCGATCCATAAGAAAAACTTCTCGCGTCTGTTATTTTTTTAAATTTCGCCATCGTAGACGACATAGATCGAAATTAAGCAGCACAAATCGGGTGTATAGAACGTGGGTCTATTTAAGTTAATATTTTGTAGTTAATTAAGCCGACCATTTGCATGTTAGTGACTTCATTGCACCATAATTACAGTACTCATTCACTATTAGCCCTCTTCATTATTAATCATAATAAGTTGATTTCTGTTTTATCCTTTATCCAATCTAATAGAATATTATAACCAAATATTAATTCCTCTTCGGTAAAATATAAAACTCTACATTGATATCTACAATAGTAACTTCATATACTGTTTTTTCACATAGTGCGACAAAATTCTTAAATTTGCGATTAAACTTTTCCCTAGTACCACTAACAATAAGTTTCGATTGCATTGAGAGGGTTAAAATCTATAAATGTGAGGGAAACATCGAATGATCGCTTTTTTTTCTCTCGAATCGCTTTTCGTGTCCTTCTGACTAACCGCTTCGTCCTGGCTTCATCCGAAAGCATACAAATCTGCCTTTCAGTTCCAGCATTTACTCCCTTTCTTTTCCGGTTAGAAGACACCACCACTATTTTTTTACACATTCCCAGCAGCCATCCATTTCCTTCGTAGTCCGAGCTACCGAAATTTCCCGCCCACTCACCCAAGGCTTTGCTCCCGTTTGGTGGCAACCAAAGCGCGACGAATGACGCCAAGGCTGTCCTCTCCATCGCTTCTCTTCATGCGACCGGAATGCGTGGAATAGAATCCCCTTATTCACGTGTCTACATCTACATCTACATAATATCCTGCGAGCCACCTCTAGAGTGTTTGGCAGGGGGTGAAAAATCACCAATATGCAGCATGCAAGAGGACCGCCACATGCACACCACACGGTCATAGAAATATTACGCACACTAGAAAAATATACATGCTTATTCATTAAAAAAATTGCCAATGGTTAGTAATTCCTAGAGCAAATACATGCAAGGTTAGAACTATGAAAAAAAAACATGCAATGAGTGATCCTAGCCTGCGATTCCATTAATCGTATCAATTGAGACAACGTTGCTATCCATAATAGTACGAGGGAAGAATGACATTTTAAATGTCTCTGTTTTGCAGTCTATTTCTTTTATTTTATTCTCATTGTGTATAATGGCAGTGGCGGCACAGGATAACAATTCAATGCATTGAGGTTTTCGCTAGAATAAGTTCAAACTCCAGATGAAGCATTATATGAAATAATAAACGTTCTACGGCCGTATAACAGTTGAAATAATTAAATTAACCTTGACCGTATTCTTTCCGGGCAAAACCGGGAAGGTTTAGGAAGTTGGCAGTAGAAAGAATACAATTTGGACTGAAAGAACACTAAACCAAACACTCACGCAAGCCCACTCACTTAAATAGCAGATTTTCCAAGAGAAAAGAATTCGGCATAGGTGTCAATTACACAATTAGGCAAAAATGCAATTGTTCTTTCATTTCAAATTGTATTCTTCCCCTCAGGGGCGGATTCAGGATTTTTTTTCATGAGCGGGGGGGGGGGCCACAAGGGTCTTACAGGTAGACGACCTTCTCGTACCTAAGATTAAAAACAAGATATAACAATTATTGTATTAAATATTCCCTTTATTTTAATATGATATTAGACGATTGAGGCTCCGTAATACACAAAACAAAATGAACGCAATGATAACCGTATAAGATTTTTTGTCTATTTTCAGGCGTCTAGGTGGGGCACGTGCCCACGTACCCCCCTAAATCTGCATATGCAGTTCCTCCTGACATCTTCTCTAACATCCCAAACCTTCTCTGTTTTTTCCAACAAGAGTACGGCCTTGGGAAATGCTATTCTTTCAACCCGGATGAAACCTTCGGACACCCTTAAATTGAAATCCTCTTCTGAATTTCACAATATCGTGGCTCATTCCGGGGTGATCTGCCCTCACTTATACTGACTGACCTTAAGGTCGGATCCCAGAGTGAAGCTGCCCCTCCTGACGTCACCGGCAAAATGACTTTTTCGTGGTAACGTGATTCAAATACAGAGTGAACATAAACAGTACTTTGCGAACCTTTGTTCAAATTTTTGTGTCCACAACCTGAGTTGAAAACTTTCATCGAATAGTTGAAGCAGTTGTAGTCACAAAGTTATATCAATTGCACTTTCCTCCCATCTTTGATATGGCTACGAAACTTAGCCAACAAGCTGAATACAAATGTTTTGGTAAATTTTTATTACCTACTGATATTTATCGTAAAATGACGGATTAATATTTCCAGTTTTGCAAATTATGCCTATGTATTAAATTGAAAGCAATAAGCCGTTAGCTCTGTCATAGAAGAAAGAAATTTTCGCTCCCGACAATTCGTGAAAATGTTTGATGTTATCCTTCTTCGCTTCTCAAGTTCCTCCGGGATGCCATGCGTTTCTACGGAAACATTCGCCGCTTGGGATATTTCTCCCAGTAGTCTTGAAGAGGGCGATTAGCAGATTAGGCCCATTAAAAAATTTTGGAGGCAAAAAAACAAAAACACCCGGAAATTCACAGGGGGTACCATCCCATTTTCTCTCTCATTCCACAAAACGTTAACCGTGGTATGGACACTTAGGTCGAAAAAAACGACTTGATGGGCTTAATGACCCCGGGAACAACTCTTAAAAGAATACAGATCCAATGAGTTACTGTGGGTGGAGAGTGGAAGTATCTGGCAAGTAAAGGACGGTTAATTTAAAGGAATTGAAAATTTCATTACTACGTACTTATTTTTTTAAATTTAATTTTGTTTTAAACAGTTTTTCTTAAATATGAATCATAATTAATGCATACAGAATTATTCTTGGATACTCCAAGAAACCCTACTTTAATCGATAAAATACATTAATAAATAAATAATAAAGGAATAAAGAAAGTCCTTAATTTTGCTATACACTGTACACTATACTGAATTATAATTTTGTTCAAATAGGTGGACGAAAATATCCAACAACTTCATGGTAATTCATGGGAAAGGAATTACCCCCCACTACCCTGACGGTTTGGATATCACACCCCTGTTGATTAGTCCGAGAGTAGCTCTACCCTCTCCGATCCAAACTACCCTTCAGGCTCACTGAGTGTTGTGATAAATTGTTCATCATTAGGTATTCAATTTATCTTTGGCAACCACCAATCGTAAGCTTTAAGCTGGGTGGAAGTATAAAATAAAGAAGTATTTAGAAGGAAGAGTATAAAATAGTTATTTTAAATATCTATTTATCTATATTTTATCTATACCAAGATACTCTAGAGTATCTTGGTCATGCATGGAAACTGGAAGTAATCGCAAAATATGATATTCACCATAAATAATTAACCTTTAGGTTAAGCAAAAGGTCTGATAAAAGTTAATATGAATTAAATTTCAGCATGATAACGTATTTTGCTCTTGTGTCTCCTGCATGGGTTATGAAAGAGGTACGCCAAATGAAAAAAGTCGTATTTTGACGAATTACAAAGTGTAATTAATATTTTCAGAAAACGAAAATATTGTGTATGAATAAATAATTCATTTAATTTTATATTTACGCCGAAAATCAGTGTAACTGTCGCTTCTTTGTACTCACTTATTTCCGGGAAGTATTTATTTCACTGGCCATGAAACATATACCTACCTTTCTTGATAAATTACTACGTCTCCAGAGTGTAAATTAAATACAAAATCATAAGTTCTAATTTTATTTACGGAAAGAATATTTGTTTTCGTCCCTAAATACGTATTTCTTAATTCTTCGCATATGGGATGGGTGAAGGTATATCCTCGCTGAAGCACTTGTCTCTCGACGTAACTAAAACGGCCATATTTTTTTGTCAAACGGATCTGAGTAGAGGCTATAATTACCGAAGCAGACGTGAAGTGCGTAACACGCGGTCCCGTCTCGTAATGGCGGCCATTTGTTTACCATCAACGCCTCGTGGCGTTCACTTGTCTTTCGCATTTTCCCTCCCAATTTCGTCGCCACTCAACCCAAGCCCATCCATTCCGGCCGACATAACCAACCTATTCATCTTCCACTGCTCGTGAGTCTCTCTCTCTCGAACTGTTTTTTTTTTCTTCCTCACTTCCGCATATAATCGTCGGCCATTTTCATTTCCACCGGTAGTCCGTGTTTCTGGAGTGGGTGGCGTACGCATGATTGCAGTCTTTTGGAGTCGGAAGGCGAAAAGCGGGAAAACAAGGAAGCCACGCTTTTAAGACGAGATCTTAGATATTCTAAGGCAGCGGAGCGTCTGTCCCGATTCGGTAATTTCGGGGAATTCTAATGGCGTTAGCCTAACGGTTCTAGGCCCAATCTGAGTGGTGGGTCTCGATCGATTGAACGTTTAATCTCACGAATTGGATTCGTCCAAACAAGGTGCTGGAATCCAATTTAAAAGTGGAGAGCTTCCTTGAGGGCTAATAGTTGGCGTCCAATACTATTTCTATTTCGCAATTTTATAACTGAAGTCCATTTGACTCAACAATACCTTCGGGTCCGTTAATCGAACTCGATTCAACACGTTCATAATAATTGCTGAGAATCTTACTGGCGATGGTTCGCACGATCTTTTGATCAACGCAATAGCTTACTTGGAATTGCATGGGGAATTTCCGTGATAAAAATTTCAAACCTCTTCCATGCATAGTCCATTATGGGTTTCCTAGACCAGAAGAGTTTGGAGTACGAAGCTTGTGTATGGGACCCGCATGAAAAAGAGATGGTTTCCGCTAAAGATAGAATATAGATGCGAGCAACAAGAGTTGTTAAAAATTGTTACGATAAGAATAGTAGTGAAATTGAATTAATAGGGATAATATTATGGAAAGATCTAACCGATTTAAGGGAAAAGTTTAGATGAAATCTTTTAAGGAAATTACAAGTAGAATAACTTTTGTCTAATTTTCAAGGTATTTTAAAATAGCCTAATTGCACCTTGAATATACAACGAGCGTATGGGATCCGGTGCAGAAAAACTTAATCCGCGAACTGAATAAAATACAAAGGAAGGCTGAGCGGTACTTCAAAAATGCTACGGGCGTACAGACAGCGTTACCCAGATGTTAAGCAAATTAGACTGGGAGCCGCTGGAGACGCGGAGGCTGCGCGCTAGGCTTAGATTGCTTGAACAATTAAGAATAGATATCTTTAAGAGCGACTCGGAGAACACAATACTTGAGCCCCACTACTTTTCCAGGTCCGACAGAAGCTATAAATTAAGAGAGATGTTTTTCCGAACGGATAGATATGGGAATCGTTTTCCCCCGCACCGTAAGGGACTTAATAAATGCTAGTCGTCATTTCCTTAGGAAACTTCTTTTTTATTCGTAAACGGCTGGTGTCCTAACATCCCCTGCCACACGCCTTTTAGGCGGCTAGAGGGGAAGCATGTACATGCAGAATTGTTACGATAGAAACGATCACAAGGATAAGATTAGTGAAATACATTGCAGTACCGATAGATTTAAGATGTCATATTTTTCCGCGCACAATAAGGAATCATAATGCCTTTACGATAGTTTAGCTCTAGGATATCTTGACTCTGACTCGATAAAATAAGCTCAGCATGTATAGTAAACAGCTTATTATATTTATCAATACTTTCTATCAGCATACATTTTTCGGCATGTTATAACTTATACAAGAATGGCGTACTCAGAAAATGTTTCGTTTTTTTTAATTGATAACTAGTTGTTTTACTTGCACGGCGGCATGTTCGTGTCCTAAGCACTCTCCTAGTTTCTGATCTGAACGCAATTCGCTGCCCTGTGTCCGGCAAGCGAATGCGTTACTGATTAATGCTAGGATGAGTACTACATGCCTGGTGTGGAATCATCCCCTGGTACAAACCCTGATGGTGGCTTGCACGGTACCACGTAGATTTAAATGATAGAAAACTGCTTGAATCACGAAAAAAAATATTAGCGGTCTAACGGGTTATGTGTTCTCCAAAGCGGTACATCCCTTCCGATTGTCAAACATTATTCGAGTGAGACAATCTTCGGAAATCTGAATTCCAGAGTAGGGGAAGATTCTACTCCGTATTAATAGCGTCACCGCCTCGGGAGTTGCCGCACTATCGCCCAAGCGCAGGAAGTGCATCGAAAAAAGCTGACCAAAACCTTAAAAACTATTTTTTGAGCTAGGAAGTTGAAACTTCGCACAAATATATGAAATTATTTCTTACATAATTTTCCAGATAAATACTTTCCTGTGCCATCATGTTAACAATATATATGAGGTCGAATTTGAGCAAATTTAGCGAAAAAACGACCACCCTCGATTTTTCTGGAATTTTCAAACTATATCCTCGAGCAGTGGTTTTATGAATTGCTTTATTGTCAAAACTGCTACACTGTGTTAATGAATATATACTCACAGGTAATAGCTGGAAAGAGACAGGAACATGCGTTTATTTGCATTTTTGCGTGCTTGGGCATTTCTTCTATTGGGAGTGGTGAGCTGCCCCAGTGTCATCTGTTCGTCACTGTTGTGGGCCAATGTAAAGGGAATTCTCTGTGAATGAACCCCCGACGAAATTATTGTTAATCTAAGCTCCTGATAGCGCAACTGGTAGAGCACCCGTCCGGCAACCAGGAGGTTCTGTGTTCGAGTCCCAGTCACTTTTACGAAAACGATTTTCATAGGTTAATTTTTGAAACAAAATACACGGCTTCAAAGTTTGCCCTACTCATCGCCCTGTCATTAAAAAATTTCACTCATTCAAAGCTGAGATCAATGTTTAAGCTTACATTTCTTGAGTCTTTTTTTGTTTTAGGCTGTAATGTATTAGTTATCCGTTCGTTCAAAATTTTATTTGTCAAAAAGGACATGATTTTTATTTGATAGGTCCAACCCGTTATATTTGGATCATTTAGCGATATTGTCGTGTTTACAAAACTTCTAGTATTCTGAAAATTCTTACCTTTATCGGCACATTTTAATCTTTATCGGCTACACCCGTAAGTGTACCCGGAAGTGTCGCACGTCCATTTCACCATCGTTTTGAGCGAAAATTTACAATCACCCACAGTGGAGGATGAGCTTTCCAATTAAAAGTAACCTTGACAGGCGGTTGCTCCCGCGCTGAAGCGTCTGTTCGTCATCCGGCGCCTCGACCAATGACCTGTATCCAACTCTAATGGTCCTTTTAAACGCGTTTAAAAACCGGTTTCACCCCTATTTATTTCTTCCTCCGAGTAATGAGCATGACTACCGAAAAGAGCGTAAAAACCATTGCCGACATGTAATGGGTTTGATAAAAACAGTAAATCATATTCGCTCTCAAGAGATTTGTTCATTTTTTTACCCTGATTCATGGCCGCAAATTTCCCGCGAATGTCAATGATCAACGGCTATAAATGTACGCTTCAATAAACTCATTGTTCCGGTTTTCATTTTCCTGAGACCTAGTGTAAAGATACGACGTCCAGGCAAGATAATCATGATCGTTGGCTGTGATACCAGAAATTTCATCATTTAATCAATGTACATCTACATCTACATAATACCCTGCGAGCCACCTCTAAGGTGTTTGGCAGGGGGCATGTAAGTTATTTTCATTCTATGTTAGCGTTGTTTTCTTAGGTGTCTTATGTTTACCATGTATTTATTTTCCATAAATCTATTGCCATTTGCCATCTACGTACTATTAGTTAAAAAATTAGTATGTTATTATTCCCATAGCCTTCGCGTTCTACGGCTATTTAGTCAAGTGTTGAGATCTTTCCACTGCAAAATCAGAGTTAAATTGATATGGTTCAACAAGCCCAAATAAAAACTTTGCTCAAATGTGTTTCTTCCTTGAAAATGGCATTTAAATTGCTTAAAATGCTTCTTTTCTTCTCTCTTAAGATGACAACGACAACAAAAATTATTATTGTTGTTTGCTATCGGGAAATGCTGCGTTGGTAGCATTTTCTTACTCGACGTTTCACTCCTCCTACTGGGAGCATTTTCAAGAGAATAGGAGGGAAACCGTTCTCATCCCAATCTTATATAGGTTTCGTTAACCCATTGTTGACCCGATTTGAATTTTCACTGAATGCGATAGCCGTTGGTCATTAGATTGGGCCAGGAACCCTCTCCATATGTGACTGAGGTATATCACCTCGTAGACACATTTAAATCAAAAAAGAAATTAAATTAATTTTCTCGGCCATTTTCAAGGAAGCAACACATTTGAGCAAATTTTTTATTTGGTGTTGTTGAACCATATCAATTTTAGCTCTGATTTTGCAGTGGGAAGATATCATCACTTCACTAAAAAAACAACAATTAAAATGTTTACAAACAAATGTAAATTTTTTTTTACAAATATCGCCTGTCATTGATACATCAAACACTAACACCCCCCTCCACTCGCCTATGAAGGTCGCATACAAGTCTTTGCTTAGATGTAGATGTAAAGTGAGTCACATTGTCCCAGTGGAGCCTCTTCAAATTCAGGAAATCGATCAGACCGTCTCACATTCGTATTTTTTTCTGTTTCCTTCATCGTCTCAACGTAATTGGCTTTGAATCATCGGGCTAAGGGCTGCACGTGAGGCATTTTGCACCAAGACTCTTCCCGGAGTAATATTATCACGTACGCGTCTGCATTCCGCTCTCTTTATCCTCTCTTCCATCACTCATGGCAAAGGTGTGTTTAATCCGATTACCCCATCAGACGAACGACAATGATTGGGCCCTTTTTTTACCCTGACAAAGATGATTAGTGATTTTCGCAATGAGCGACCCCTATCATTTCCATCCCCTTGTCAGCCTCCGTGATCAGTCAGCAGTAATATTATGAAGTCATTGACATCTTTGCTTGATGATATCGCGTAAAAACTTCTCCTTAAGACAAGCTGTAATCTAACAAGAAAGCAACTGCGTGGTTATCAGTTAGAAAGAATCACGTGGCAGCATTCGAACATATTGGGCCACGTACTACTGTAGTGCATGACTCAATTACCGTGAATATTAGAATCTTAAAACAAGAGGAGTTTGATATAAGGTTTTGGAGGCCTATGTTAAATAAATTGCCATTTTCAAGGAAGCAACACATCAGAGCAATGTTTCTTTTTGGTGTTGCTGAACCATATCAATTTTAGCTCTTATTTTGCAGTAGGAAGATGTCAACACTTGATTAAATAGCCGTAGAACGGGAAGGCTATTGGAATACTAGCGTACCAATTTGTTAAATATTATTCCCATGCAACGTATTTTCTGTGATATAGTTTGCCACCATCTTCTATGCGACTATGGCGTCAGCCATTAATCTCTTCACAGATAGGATAAGACACTCAAAGGAAATTTATTGTTTTTTCTTATAATGCTCTTGCTCCGCTTCACGGAGTCAAAAGTAGTATACTTCTTTACTATCAATCACCTTCCGTCAATTTCCCTAGTCCAGACGAGAAAAGTTCTATAAAAACGTAAGCAAAGGACCATTTCTCACGCCTGTGATTTCCCAGTTCCGAATTTTGGGGATTTTTTTGTCACAGATGTTTCCGAAAACGTTCTTTTTCTGGAGATGGGAAGTAATGTAATGTTTCTGCCGCGTAATATTGAGGGAGACAATGGAATTTGAGGAAGGTCGTTTTCTGAGTCACCCGAGCCAATTCCTCCGAACGATGTTGAAAATCGATGCCTGCTGTTTTTGGGCAAAAATTGCGCGAGAACAGTCACTTTTTGCGAAAAAAAATTTATCTTAATAGTTTTAAAATTGTAGGTTGAAGGTTTAGGTATTGCGGGTTGATTTTTTACTCTTCCCGATTCGGTTTATAAAAGAAATTTTGTATGAACGTGTGGTAAAACCGTTTGAAAAGGTAACCGCTGATTTATTGCTGTTTTCCGCTCCTAGAAAGCGCATCGAAATATAATTTTTGTAATTGAGAATTTAATGTGAATTATGCTTTTGCATCATACATTTAACTCAATTCCTGTAGCAATATTTCGATGATCATGGGAGATAATTTTTTTTTATTTAAGAGAGATTTTATTTTGATAAAATCCCCTCAAATTGTTGAATTGTGAACGGATTGACTGAAATTATTGAGCGGATAGGTATGGTAATACGTTCTTACCCCGCACGATATGGGACTTATATAAATTCTAGGCGTGATTGCGTTAAGAGCATTTTCTTTTTATGTGTGAAGGGCTAGCCGCCTGATGTATACGTAGATGAATTTTTATTTGTTAACCTAGCCCGATTTAAAATTTTATAATTTCAGTATCATCAAGTCCATTCCTATATCATACACCTAAACAGTATCTTATTTTCACGAATGAATTTTTCGTTGAGAAGTCGTTTATTACAATTGATTATGGTCATATTTCACGCAACCACATTTCAATCGAACGTTATTTAACTATTCTTCAGAAAGGGAAAGTGTTTAGCTAATTTATCTTCTCGGTTAATCATCTTACATATTCTACAGCTCTCTACGTAAGTAAGACTGCGTAGAAAGAGGAAATCCTTACACGAAATGTCAAAGAAATCTAGTCCTTATGAACTTTTCTTAGTCCTGTAGATTAATTTGATTTCCCATGCACAAAGGCAAGCTACTATTTCAGAGCTGAAAAACTGCGATAGATTATACCTATACTATGTATATTGTAGACACAGAGTGCTCTATGGTATAGGTAACAGACTCCTTTTTCTCGACTTTCAAGACGATGAATCTTCGTCAAGAAATTTCTTGGCGGCTGTCAATGTCCTCATAAAACCAAAACTATCAGCTCAACGAACTCTTGGGACACCCAGCATCGCATCAATCAAAGTAATCGCGTTCCGCCTTATTAATGGCTGTTTTATCGATTTAATTAGGGTCATTGGAGTATAATTACTGTCTCAAATGACCTCTAATGTCAGCGCTGTACATGTTAGCGTGCGGTAATGACCATCTGTTACGTCGCCATCTCAATATCCGTAAATGAAGCGTATAAGGGAATTCAGCCTCAAAATTATCCCTGAAGAAGTACCCGATTAAAAGACATTGGAGAAAGATTACTATGTCCTGACTGGAGCCAGAAAATTTAAGTATTAGCCCATTGTATTCACACTTTATCAGTTACTGCCAAAAAAAAAGATCTATAATAAATTGAAAAAAACTAGTAGGCCGTGTCCTCGGAAAAAATAGCATTTTTTCTGAAGTGTTTTAATTTTCTTTAAGGATAACAGCGTAATCTTCCCTCAGAGCTCATATTTATAAGAGGCTGGCATGGAGATAGATGGGCGAAAGATATTTACGGGGCCATATTTCCTAGAGCGATTTCTTGTTGGCTCGTCGTAAAGGAAATTTCAAGTACACATTGGAAACTACATTCCATCAGGGAAGAGGAATAAAATACTTAAATTATTTCGGCACCGATTATTTTTTTACTTTCTTCCAGATTTCAGTTCTAGTCTCCGTGAACCGATGAAACCGAGAACAGAACAGATCCATCCGCATAATTCATTCAAATGTCTTCTACAATATGTTGTTTAATGTCTTGAAGAATTTGAATGCTAATTTTTGCCAACGTTTCTGTGTATTTTTATATCTTTATCAGGGGTATCAATGAATATAAGCGCATGAATTTGATACATTGAGAAATAAAAGGTTATAACAATGTCTTACAATAATAAAATAAAAATAATAATAATTCAGTTGTAAATTAATTGAAAAGAAAAGAGAAGAATTTTGACGTGCTTTTTTTATAATTTTAAGATGCATCCTCTGCCACTTCCTCTGCTTATTTCCTCTCAGTGAATGAATCTGCCATTAATAAGGCATAAATGTGTTTACGTAGATAGTCATTAATTTAACAAATTAAGTCCTTTAAAAAATTCGGTGTTAATTTTTTACTGTGTAAACTGTGTCTATTATTCAATGTATCAAATTTATGTGCTTATATTCATTGAATTATATTAGGAATGTTTCTTTTACAAAATAAAAAAATTATAATTATTTCGGATTTGAACGCTCCCAATACTTCAGCAAACCAAATGTGCGTGAAACAAACCTACTGAGCTACGGAGCCACATCTTCACACCTCGTATACGGTGACTCGAAATATGATACAAAGATAGGAAAAACCTCGACAAGGAGCCCGAAGAAAAACACTCCCACGGCTCAACCTGTGAGTGAACGTGAGTATCCCCGGTGCATTTGATTCTCTAGAGCTTTTGCGCCTGGAGTTTGAGTACATGACATTTTCTTTGCTACGAGCAAACAGCAAATCTCTCTTGAAAATATGTCTACCTAAACATCTTTCGCTCATCCATCTCCATACCAGCTTCCCCGCTCCGACCCAGACCTCTCGCGACCCAGCGCTTCACGCTGGACTGGACTTCGGAGCAGTCCGTGCGTGAAAACTATTTCGTCAGGTGTTTTTCTTCGCCGTTGCGAACCCGTGACGAAACGTTTCGAGTAAACTTTTTTGCTCCCTCCTTTTGTAAATGGCCACCGTGCTCAGCGAAGATTCGCCAGCATCAGTGAGGATGCTCGTGATCCGATTTTCTTTCGCGCCCTCCACGGCGCGCCGTTTCGTGTACCGTCTCCATTCTGCGCCGCCATCTTGCCCGCTGGACATGGCCAATTCGAAAAATAAACTTCTGCCTCTTGAGTTACCTTCGCCTTGTCTTGCTTTCCTCGTCGCGGTTAAGCCGTGGGATAATTTGATATTTTTTACGTTCGTGAGAAACTAGGTTTTTTCTCTTTTATGCCAGCATCATTGCTGATGAGCTCATGAATCTTCATACCAGCTCCATCAGCGAGTTTTAGCATGGGCCTGATGGCATTTTTGTTGCAAACTATGATTCTACTCATCCGTGAAATGTTTATTACCATTATTCCCTATTGCGTTAACATTTTCCTGACATCCTTTTTGTGTAGAATCTCTTTACTCTACCTACATGTAAATTTTAAGTTCCTTTAACAGAAGCGATTGAAGGACTGGAAATTAACATTTTATATCTTATATATCAAAATTTTCTCTCTTGCACTGATATCCTTGTCGCCAATAATCTCCGTGTAACTGCACGTAAATGCAGGTTTATGCATTAAAATCATTCAAACCCTAATGCTAACCCCCGATATCCCTTGGATTATAAGAGAGATTGTCTTCAAAACATTCCATCACCTGAAAAATCATTGGATACACAGATCTACAGTTTCTACTTCATTCATATTTTTTTCCTTACCACCAGTTTTATGAATCCGTTACCTTTTGCTGGATTACTTGTGTGAACTTATATTCACTTCGATTTTTTCAAACTCTATGAGCGCAAACGGTATATTTGAATTCTAAGGATTCTTAGCAATCGCAGTATTTCTAAGTAGTAGCGGTGTTTTTACGCTTGTGGGACATACTACGGACTGTGGGCGGGGTTTTGCATATTTCTCGTTAGATCACCGTCAGGGTGCCACGTTGAATTCATTAAAAAAATGCGTACTAGCGGTAAAACTGAAAAAGTAAAGTAAAAAAAAAGTATTCTGAAAGATCGAGAGGAATGTTTTACCCCTAGGATTGGAGAAAAAACTGCATGGGTTGCTTCTTGAGATATGGTGATAGACAAAAACGTACCCACATTCGAGAAATGTGAGCGAAACCTCTAGAATTCCTTACCGCATCTTTGGCAGCATTCCCTCGGCTAGTGTGACAGATGCGTATCTTCTGGAGCAGCTCCTCTTGCTTCATCTGTTTATCTTGTTTGGTGAGTTTTTTTCGATCTCATGTACGTTCTCCTTGCTCAAGCTCGGAATCAATCGAACGGCCGGAGAATTGAGGTTGAACGTTTTTTTTATTGAACTCAGTAGTGTTGGGATACGGTCGCCAGATAAAAGTTTATTAACTCTTTCTAACCCAGAGCTGCATCTGGAATAAATAAAGTTTCAAGACTTCTCATCTTAAAAGTATAAAATTTTCTGCTCGATCATAAATATTGTGGAAGCTACAAATTTCGCCTTTTAAATTAACAGTATAAAAGAACACGTGGTTTAAATTTTTCCTGAAGAGAGCTGAAAATGTATACATTTTTGATGTTACTTTAAAGAAACATTGGGTTGTAATGGGTTAAGAGAGCAAGCGAGAATTTTTCGTTGCTTCAGAAAAATGTGTTTTCAGATTAAAAATAAGTGCAAAATAATAAAAGTTATTTCATGAAGCAATATTATCAAGTTAAATTAGTAACATAAAGTAGCATATTAAAGCTAAATAAAAGTAAAATTATAATGCTATTTAAAATAAGAAAAAATAATGTGCTGCCATATTTAAAAGAGATTCACTCTATAATAATATGGCTTGGTTTTTTTACCTGACTGGGTATTAGAATTTCCGGGTTCGAATCGCGGCAAAGCCAAATGATTTTTTCATGGCGAATAACAATTTTGGAGTAAATAAGTTAAAAATTCCTTTCATCATGAAGATATAGACGTCAGGGTGGTATTCATTTACAATTGGCATACATATGATATAAATAGTCATTATTACCATGCCCATAGAAAATTATTGATTAGTTTTCTTTATTTTTTAAAAACTACTTCCAAGAAAATTAACTTTATCTAGTATTTCAAGGGGTATTTATAGACTCGGATTTCACTTTCAGTCATGATTATGAAAGTGGCCAGTAATTTATGCTGATAGCATACCTGTTGATTTTTTTAATTAACATTCACTAGATTGAATCTTCAAAATATCGTATCAATTTCCCTACTTTCACTTCACAAAACATTCACGAGCACTTAGGCGAGGCAAAGCCTGGGTGTGGCATTTTATGTCTTAAACTCTCCTTTCATTCAATCTCTCTACCTAAAAAACACTGCAAAAATTGTTTATTTGGACAGTTCCGCTGAGATTACCAATGATACCACAATTATAATACATGAAGTATGTTGACTGAGATTGAAGTCAATAAAATCTCTTGTCTCGTTTCCGGTACGGCAATAAACTTACATGCTACTGACATGACCTATTACGTTTGCACTCGTCACCTTGTAGTTGATTTTTTCAATCACCTAGAAGTTTTTCTCACAGTTCATCCGTCCACTTAAGCTTCGTGAGCTTACCGACCACTGCATCTACCGACATGGGAATGATGGCAGGTTTTGGATAAAAAAAAGACTGCACCTGAAGTAGAAAAAACGCTTGCCGATATGGTTTTGTTTTTAAACGGAAATACCGTATTATAGCAGTGAAGTGTCACTCTTGGAACTGGGCTGGTCTCCTGTACAGCTCCTCCTATCACCGAGTCTGGATTCTTCGGTTTTAGAACGCGATACTCGATGGTAATCATACCCACTTTGGTAAGAGAACTTTGAAGAAAGAATTAACCCTTCATTTGCAACATTCACATTGAAATTATTCCACTGTGGGAGGAAGTATTAGGTGACCTGGCCCTCTGAGCAGCAGCGTTTGTTCGAAAGATGGGTTCTTCTGGTGCATTATACCCTAAAATTCTTCTCCGGTTGTCAACCATGTGGATAGCTCTATCTCAAGAGTTTTAATCCAATTTAGTCTAATTTTTAATTTTTTAATCTAGTTTCAAGTTTAAGCCATTCACTCTATAGCCGCACTCACTGTCTTCAGGGATAAAGACGGTAGCAGAGTGAGCTGTGGAAACGTTGGAGATGAAGCTAGGATGGAGCCCATTCACGCGGTTGATAACCCGAGAAGACTATTAGCATCGAATTTTTTTTCTGATATCCAATGGCTCCCATAGCCGTCATGTGCATTCAGCATACTTTCGGCTAATTTTTCGATGTTTCTCATCAAACCGCTCGCAAAGTCGTTTGTAAACATCATAATAATGAAGTAGACAGATATTTTTTTAAAAACATCTTACCTGAAAACACTCGTTTTGAAAAACTCGAGCGAACTCGAGAAAAACTCGAATATTTATAATCCCCTAACTCTGGTCTCCGCTTTCATCTGGATTACTTACTACCTCTATGCCCGTCAGAAGTGATTTCGTTGATATTATCATGGAGATGTGCTCAATTGACTGATTCACCATTCATTCATTTATTTTGCTGAGGGAGGGTTTATTTTGATGATCCCACAGCGGGGGCACATTATCGGGAAGGATATTCACTATCTCCAGCGGAAATGAACGATTTCTTGTTGAGTGGTGGTAAACATAAACGACTATGTGCTTTAGAAAAGTTAGCGCCCGTATTTGCATTTTTCAGCTTCCGTATAGTTGATTAGCCAACGTCCGAAGATATTGTATATTCATTTGTTTTAAATCCGCGAAGTGATCTACAGCATCCGCCCCTTCGAAGTATTTTCTCATGAAATATTTGATTCAATATCCTGAGAGGATGCTTGTTGTGGCCATTTATAACAGAATAATTGAAGAGGCTACTGAGAATCATTTATTTTACAAGTCCTAAGGCCATCTGTGAGGATAGATCAGATTGAACAGCACACTACACTGGGTAATAGCATAGGAAATGTTTTTTATAATATGAATTTATTTTGTATCAATTAAAAAATCTTCTACGATTCCTTACGTAGGAAAATAAACTACTAAATTGACTAAATCATATTGGCATAGTGAAAACTAACACTTTTAAATTAAAACAGAGACATTTTAATTAAAACTAAAATATTTAATTTCTATATTTCAAAGTAATTGGTTCGTTTTTTGTGTCAAATTAATATTTTTTCACGGTTCTGGGTGGGTTCTAATCCCCATAATTACGCCGCTGCATTGGACTCTCATTCAGTTTCTATCGAGTTTCAAAATCAATCTCAAAATAAAATGCAATGTTTCCTATGAGAGTTACTTCTCTGCCTAACAATTACTTGAACTTATCCGACCATGACAAATTTGAGGGATGAAGAGTTTTCAGAATTGGAGCAATACGGTTTTTTATAATATTTAAATGTCTTATAAATCAGGAATGAACACCCAAACTACCCACAAAAGGATCTTTCCCTTCATAAAACTATTATCTCAACAATAAAATTATATCTAAGTTGCATAAACGAAATATAAATAATAATTAAAGTATATCTCTCCATTTTGGACGATTGAAAAAAGCATCAAAACTTACGGGATCATGTCATGAAACGGAGAAGACAATTACACGCGAATCCGATACTTTGCAAGAAACGACTAGCAATGTCGTTTATAAACACCAAATAATAAAGGCTGGTTAAAAAAGACTCCATCTTTGTTTTTCGTCAGCCGTAGAACAATTAAAACCATCTGACTTCCAGACTCATGCCGAAAGAGAAGGATTAATAGTGGAATACCATCCTCTTTACGACCACCTATTTAGGAATTGAGGTTAAAAGGTCATGCCGTGGGAATAGATGGTGGTATGTGAGTTGAAACATTGGCTAAGAAAATTAAATAAAAATTTTGGAACGTGAAATGCGGGTGATAAAGTGAGGGAAACCAAGCACCTGCATACAACGATACCAGGAAGGGATGTTAAGCTGGGTTTACACGTTATAATTGACTGCTCTAGCAGTCAACTATTATGCTCGGCTTGCTCCTCTGGATAGTGACAGCGAAGCACTATCAGAGCACTACTCTCTTTTTGTCTTCACTCGCGGTTAACTATTGTCATTCCATTATATTGTGTAAGTGCTTCGATCACCCAAACGATATATGCGTTGCTAGGGTAAAGAATTGATTCCAACATCAAAAATTTGTCATGAGGATGAGGCTGTTCTTGTAATAAACTTCTAAATGCCAGAACATTCCAGTTATGCAATGTTAGTTTTATTTAGGACTGTGTGGGCCTCTGGCCTCTGGTTTATATAATCTATCTAGATCTGGTTTGGTTTAAATTACGAGAAAAAGCAGTTGATTCTTCATTAACTAATTGATATCCCTCAATAAACCGGCCACACCTTGAATATGCAACGAACATATGGGATCCTCTTCAGAAAGACTTAGGGTGAACTAATAAAAATACTTTAGAAAGCTGTGTTATTCATAAAAAAGCTGCGGGCGTACAAACAGCTTTACACAGATGTTAAACGAATTAGGTCGGAAGCCGCGAGAGAGTCGAAGGCTACGCGCTAGGCTTAGATTCCTCGAGCAAGTGAGAATGGATATCTTTAAGAGCGACACGGAGAACAATATAACCCCACTACATTTCCAGGTCCACGAGAAACGATAAATTAAGTGAGATATTTTTCTGAAGGGATAGGTATTGGAATTCGATTTTCCCCCACACGATAAAGGGCTTAAATATTTCCTAGGCGTAATTTCCTTGTGAAATCTCCCTTTCATGTGTACTTGGAGTATTTCATTTGTGTGTGTGAATGGCTGGTGTCCTAACACTCCCCGCCACACACCTATTGTGGAAGTTTTCGCGGTAGTGTATAGATTTAGGTATAAATATAAATAGGATATTTTAAATGGAGTTAGCTATCGTTAGGTAGGTCACATGTGAAGGCCACTGCCTATGACCACGGATATAAAACGAGATTTGGAATTAAAACCAGCCCGCAAAGATATAAAACCTCGGATGGCATTTAAAAGGATGCTATATTTCCGATATGGTTTCGACCCGGCAATTATAGAAGTGGTAGACACCTTATGGTCGGCATCTTTTTCACCGTTACACCAGTAAAAATTCACCGCTGCCCCTTTTAGAAGACGAAAAATCGTTTCCGTGCGATTCGGTCGTTAAAAAAAATATAACAGGAATAGCAGCGAGGTCGGAAGTAATTTGAAATTCCTGACCACCATGTGGTCTACTATTAAGTGTCGATCCCCTCGCTATTTTCGAAGGCTTGAAAACGCGAGTCCCTAAAAGGAGGCAATTAAGTGTGGGAGACGAACTTTTCGGAGCTATTTTAATCTCTTTCGACCCTCGTCTTTAAAGGCTATTAAGAGTGCGTATACTGGATGTTATTCAAGATCCAATGTGGAAGCGGTATCGTGAGAATTGAATACGGAACTGAATATTGGCGTTTAGTTGCTTCCTGTCAGAGGGCCTGCCATGTCGGAAAGGGGTACTATACCCGTATATGAATCTCTTAAGTAGTCATATGGTTCTTGAAATTTTTCCGTAAGTGATTAAGCCATTTAAATGTTTGAACTCATTAAAACATTTAATAGGCAATAAAAAATTTGGAGAAAATTTGAAAAAAAAACCCTGAGGATATCAGCAAGTCGCTGATCGAAACGTCGGGAGTAATGGACTACATCAACCGGTGGGAAACCCGAGAAACCTTTCTGCAAATAAAAAATGTGTCTTCCATTTATTCGCCGGAGAATCTGTAATTTTATTGAACCTACATTCCTACCTTTGGTTTTGAAGTTCAACCAGTAAATTTTGTTGTTTTCTGATCGACCGGTCTTCAATAAAAAGCAATGCTATCAATTCCTTTATTTCACATTATTAAATCAGTAGATACTTTTTATACTGCGCAAGTAGAGTTTAGTCTGACTTTCATTGAAATCAGAATGCTGCATATAATACACTGAAACAGTGGCGTAAATAGGAGTACACTGTGGGGGGAAATGAAATAGCCTGTGGTGACGACCTCTCCTCCCCCAATCCGGGAAAATTTTTGAAAAATGACATGCCTGGAAATGCATTTTTCATCATTTTGGCAATAAAAATTTAACTTACAGATGCAGTTAATAAATTGCAAAACAAGACAATAGTTTTAAATTACTTTTTCATTCCTCTGAGGCTTTGGGGGGGATCTATCCCTTCATCCCCCCCATAGCTACGCCACTGCACTAAATATAATGCATAATAATAATAGTCACAAATTTTAACAACTACATGGGAACTCGTAAATATTATCGATAGCTATTTCTAACTTCATTCTACATTTTCTGGACAAGGTAGACTAATCTGTTGTCTCTTTTTTTCCTCAGGTGAGCTTATCCTTGGATGACATCAATCAATATCTAGTGTGAGCCCAGCTGACAATTCGGACCAACTTAGAGATAATACCGTTCAACCTTTTGGTAAGAATATTACTCGCCGTCTTTATTTGCTGCAAAGATCTTCTTCCGAAAATGTGAAGTAAATACCTTACAATTTACGCAAAATAAATAAATGTTGAACAATTACGATACAATTCGTCATTTGCCCACTACGTTTTTCATTTTTTCGGCCTTGATGGCGGTGGGATAGAGTCATCGCCGGCCATATAAGAGGTCGCGGGTTCCAGTCCAGCCTGAGTAGGTTGCTCCTATTCAGAGTATGGTTAATCGCGGTGGCGCAGTAAGGGGGGTTTTGAGGGATAAACCTCCCCCCCCCCCCAGAGCTCAGAGAAATTTATAACTTTAATCCATTTTACTTAATTGGACCCATATTACTTACAGTTTAGTGTAAGGATTGATAAAATAACCATCAGATAGCCGTAAAACTCACAATTTTGAACCATTTCTCGAAAAAAAATCCCGGAAGAGGGTCCCCGTACCTATATTCCATACCCCCCAGACCTCCCATTATTAGTTGCGCCTAAAACACTCCCCAACCTTCATTTCTAGCTGCGCCCAGGTTGATCGTGCACATGTAGTTGTTGACTCGTCGAAAACCTCGATGTATAAGGCCAATATGTGCTGTTTTCGGCGGTGTGAGGATAAATAAATGCATAAATACGGTTACCAACAGCAGCGAATGGCTCGCCAAGAAATATTACATCAAACCGATTCATGGATAAATGCTTTTATAACGGATAAATAATTTCAGTTCATAATATGATACTGTATTTGATAGCCTCCCTCCGTTGGGATGTAAACTGTGGGAGCAATTAAACTTCCCGCTCGGTTCTACGAATTTTGGCTGCAAAAGGTGAGATGAATGAACCTTCGCCGAAACGGGTCGGGTCACATTCTTGAAATATCACGAAAGAATATTTGGTGAGAATGTGAGAAAAGAGACGCTGAGAAATAAAAAAAAAGGTCAGAGGCCTCAAAGGTCATTCAGTTTCTCTTAAACCGTTGAATCTGGATATTCCTTGCATTTCCTTAAGTTTCCGAGCCAGCCTGAAAACTTATGTATCTCTTTTCCCTTTTATGATAAATGTAAAATAAATAATAAGCCAAATTCAATTAATGAAATAGCCCATGGGATAATATTTCGCGTGTACTTACCTGATTAACGAAGTTCACAGAAAATTCTGTTAGAATAATTTAGGATTAAATTTAACTTTATCTACTAATCTACTCAATCTTATCTGCTAATCTACTACATCTTATCTACTAATCTTTCATATACTAAATTTTATCTATTAATCTTTCTAATCTTTTAAAAACTAACCTTTCCTCCCACTCTTCTAAGCACTTCGTCATTTACTAACTCGGTCGATCCATTTTATCTTTTACATTCTTCGATAGCACCACATTCCGCATGCTACCACTCATGACTTTTCTGTCGCTGTCAACGTCCATGACTCGTTCCCATAGAGAAACATGCTCTTGGTGTAACATCTGATGAATTGCTTCCTTACTTCTATGCTTGTATTCACAGCTGTAAAACTCTCCAAATTTTGAGAATAATTTTATCGCTACTCACTGGTAGCCGCGCTGTAGGCATATTTGTAAATCGGTCAAAAAAGCGACCGAAGTGGCAGATTAAATTAATCTTCAACGAAACGGACTAGGGCCTCCTCTTTACAGAAAGGAGAAAAAAAAATTCACGAAATTTTAACACTGGATACCTGATGCCAGTATGAACCAAAACACTAAAGATATTTTGGTCTGAAACGAATCATTTTTTTAAACAACAGAAACTTTAAGTCAAGCGCTCCGATGGGCGGCCGCCAGTTTGCCTTGATGCCGGATGTATTGCATGCATCGCGATCTCCGGCAGCCAAAGAGCATTCGAACCCAAGTAGAAGAAAATGTTGCATGGATATCCAAAAGAGGTTTAAAATATCCAAATGTCGTTACATCCAACCTGTGACATTCCCTGGATATTTTATGGATATTCAGCGATAATATCCATGAAAAGAAATCCCGGAAATATTCATATAATATTTTCGCCGAATGGTCATTATGGTGCTAACTAGTGGCATTCTCGAAACTGAAGTGAGAGACGTAAAGATCAGCGGTGACGGCCTGGTTGCCTGGTGACGGAAGTTTGTTTAAGACGTTAAAAATTTGATTACAGAGTCTTGTGAGTATTGCCCTAAAGGAATCGAGTGGAATCCGCGAATTCATAGTTAAGAGGCGAGATTGGAATTTGTGAAGCAGCAGTTTTTGGTGCTCCATATCTATATCCAATTAACTGTGCAATGGTGTTATATGGATGCTAGGAATGGATATTAATTGAATATCTTAAAGTGGGAACCTTGGATATTCTCTGGATATCCATACAAGGCTATACAAATATGCTGGATATCTTATGGATATTAAGGAGGTTATTTTATAACATTTATTGTATATTTTATTGTATATCTAGGGGGGTTTTGGGGATAAAACCCCCCTAGCTGCGCCAGAGCTCAGAGAAATTTTAGGGTTTAATCCATTTTACTTAATTGGATAGATATTACTAATAATAGTGATATGATTGATAAAATATCCCTCAGAAAGCCGTAAAACTCACCATTTTGAACCGTTTATCTTAAAATTCCGCAATTTATTAATCTCGCACCTACGGCTTATCCTGGTGGGTATTCCATACCCCCACACACCCCGGTATTAGTTGCACCTAAACCCCCCGAGCCTTAATTCCTAGCTGCGCCCCTGATTGTTTGGATATTATCTGCTGCTTGGGAAGTCATGAGTTGTCCAGAGCATCTGGTAACTCGGGTAAACTCGCGGCCAATCGGAGCGCTCGGCTCAAAGTCTCTGTAGTTTAAAAATATTCCGTTTTCAACCTTAACATCTTCAGTAATTTTGGTTCATGTTAGCATCAGCTATTCAGAGTTAAATCGTGGCATATTCTTCCTCCATCTTGTATATTCTTGCTGGTGGATGAGAGGAAGGTAGGTTGAACACAGCAGGATAAGTCGAAGGCAGAGCAATGGGAATTGCGAAACTGTAGCTTGTGAAACGGGTTCCCTTTTTTATGAGGTCTGAGAGAACACGGCATTGATTGCACCCTCGGACGAACAAGGGCGGCAATATTCCCCTTCCCTCTGACTACCGCACCACTACTTCTCAGGGCGTTCATCGGAGTTAAACGGAGCCGGGAATTTTTTTACTTAATGGACGATAACAGTGGAATGACCAGGCGAGGAAACGACATGGTGCGTGAGGTTTGGAAGGAGATATTGCGTATGATGTCAAGGAGAATGCCTCCCAAGGTTGATAGCCACACGATCATTTCTTCCATCCCTTTCGAGGGATAGCTCCAGCGATCGCTTCAATGATGGCGGAAATAATGACCGTGTCACTCGATCATTTTTCACGATGGCTCGAGGGATGTAAATCCCATCCCTTTTTCCGGGAACCAATCAGCGAGTGTTGGAAAAGCATATTCAATAGTAATACAAAGTAGCATTAGATATATCATGACTCATTTATTTTTATTTATTTATTTATTTATTTCCATTACCCCCGAAAACAGCACAATGAGGCATTTACATCGGGAGTTTTAAAACAATCAACTGCAGACGATAGCACACACCCATGTCCTGGAAGGGGCAACCTATCCAGGCGGGACTCGAACCCGCGACCTTCGGTGTGGTAGGCGAGGAATTTTAGGTTAATTAATTCAGTTTTAATTGTAGAAAAGTATGTTTCAACAGATCGGTCGATTTACAAATTTGAGTACGTATAAGTCTTATTGCTGAATTTCATCTCAAACATGAACTGTACCATTATTGACAACTTAATACCCCTTAAATAGTCCACATAAACGAATATGAAATCATAATTACTTTGCATTGTGTCGTCAACTATCAAGTGGTGACATTTTCACTGTTATTCGACGGTGTAATTTTTTTGGTTTTTAAATGTAGGCTAAAAATAGTAAGTACGTACCAAAGCAACACCTTACCGTAGTATATAATCATCGTCTAATTCTTACTGCAATGAACTCAACGATAAATAGGAGGAGGTTATGGATTAGATAGTATTTACAACTGCGGATTTAAAAAAATAAATTTTTTAAATTTTAAATTATCGGATTCCCTATCACTCACGTACTGGGTTTAATTTCTTTTTATATAAAACTTTAACGTTACATGATTTTTCTTGAAGCATTCAGTGCCCAAAGATTGTTACCAGTTGCGGAATTCCACCCATTCCTTCAAGTCTTTCGGAAGCGAAGTAATTGCGTGTAGTGAGGTAATTGAGGAGCTGGGGAGATGAGTAATTAAGCTGACCCTGCGATCAGGAAAGCTAAAAATAGAGGATCGTTCGTATGCCCTCTTTCCCGCGGAAAACACAGGGAAATGACCTTAGTCAGTCTGAGTTCGATGACCAAGACCTTATGACGGCGAAGGGAAAGTGGTATTGGAAAGGTCCCTGACCGATACTTGCTTATCGTTACTTGAACATGTTAGAGTACCACTGGGCGCTGGGTCTTCCTGTCGGATTGGACGTATCATCTCCAGAAACGATTCGAAGCAAAAAATGTTCATTTCGATTATTTGCGTTTGCTTTGCTTTGGTTGTTGTAATTTGGTGGATATTAATTCGTATCATTCTAGTGTATCTGTGACGCTCGCAGACTTTAAGCAAAAAATATTCAAAACTCACATTAAAAACACTTGATTAAAAACAATGGATCTTTAAAAATATTACTGCACGAGTTCTATAATCATGCTTCTCCAACACAAAATTTCACACGAATAGAAGTACTAAGCTGACCTAGGAAAATTTCTAGTATTTTTATGGGAAATACAAAATTTTGAGAATGCTTACAATTAAAATTAGATTTTATTCAAATCAACATCTACGAGTCTCGTTCAAATCAAAATCTTGATCTCACTCTTTGCGAGACTTTTTCGTGAAAATAAAGCTTTCCCTTGAAATTAGCCCACCACTCCAATCCAACAATAGTAGTGACGGAGCCAGAAAATTAGCAATCTCCCCTATCGAGAAGAGCGGTCCGGGAAATGAAGTAAGTATGTAATGCTTATGCATCGAATTACGGTCGAGGATAAATAAAGAAAAAAATAGGCTTTCCATTCTTTTCTTTCTTGAAGTTACACTCGAAAATCTGCATTTATCCAGGTTATTGTTAACATTTGTCAAAGGGTACCAAAAAATGTTATTAAACGCTGAAATAAGTGTATGGAATACAGCATGGGAATAAGTATAGCGTTGGAATCATAATAAAAATATAATTTTAGTTTCTGTGCGGACTACTTGTTGCGTAATTTACAAATGAATTCTGCAATAGACGCTAGCCAAATCAGGATAGTTTCATGAAAATAGCGCAGGTTTGGCTAAAATAACTGGAATAATTGCTGATTTAAAAATATAACGATTGAATTGCTCATATTTTCTTCATTCTCTTTAGATTTTTGCCTCAATGATTGTCCTCTATGATGGAAAAACCTTTTTTAGATATAATGCGCGAAAAGTACTTGTTTTGAACCGCGCAGTCGTTAACGTACCTCTATTAGATGACTTAGGGGTGGGATGAAGGACCACAAGATTGAGGTATTTCCCTATTAATTTAAGCCATATTTACGCTGGCGAAATATCGCTCTTTCCTAGGCTTCTACTCAGTGGCGTAGGTACCACAAGGAAACGTGATGGGGCTCCTTCTATTTATAACATATGGCATATGGCATCAAATTTAGGGTCAGCACTAAAATAATGTTAGTTGCGAAGATTTACCACAAAATAGGACTAATTGGCTGTTTACGAAGTGCTATCATGCAAAAGGTCACGCTCAGAGTCGCTATTGAAAAACTTAAGGAATCGCGCAGCGTGTTCTTCGGGATTCACAGCAGAGGTCACCATAGGGCGCGGATATCTTTTCAGTGCTGCCGCGGTCACGGCCAATTATACCATCAGGAGGCAGGTCACGTAAGGAATGACCCCGTGGCCTTGCGCATCCCTTCCATCTTGGGGAACCATAACAATCCCACCAAACGACTTCTCTCTTCCGCGGAACCTTGAGGCCATACCTTTACTCCTTTGCGTGCCAAAATCAACCAGATATTTTCTTCTAAATTCTTTTAAGTGCCGCGAACTTTTCTTGGTAATTTGTGGAACTTGATAAGTATAATTTGGAGGTATTTTAATTAATGCGGAATCTTTGTGGCGTGTTGACAGCAAGATTGTATATCAAGGATAGCATTTAAACTTAAAAATATTAATTAGTCTCGGAAAATTCCGTAAAGACCTTCGTGCAAGATTGTTATCAGACCGTAGACAAGCTTCTTCAGTTTGCATCCGGGTGGTTTATGACGTCCCCTGCCTTTTTCGGTAGCTTAATTCCCCATCGTTTTTGTGGATGATAGAAATACGGTATCAGGTATTGCAAGTAGGTATGAAAATTCTTTTAGCAAATCGTTATATCAGTCGCTTCTCGGTGTCGCTTTTTTAAAAGACTCTATATGCAACTTTCAAATGATATATTGAAAGGACAGATGTTATGGACGGAGCGAGTACTCAATAGGGAGGGATTTTCCAAGTAGGCTTCCGCGGAGATTATGATGAATTCTGCTGGTTTTTCCGGGTATTCTTCCGCGTTTATCCATTTGTAGGACGATATTTCGTCAACGTTCCAGTTGGCGAAATATCGTCCTACAAATGGATAAACGCGGAAGAATACCCGGAAAAACCAGCAGAATTCAAAAGGGAGGGATGTTGTAAACAGTACTAGAGGGTCGAATGTTAGGTAAACGTGGGAGAAGAAGGAAGAGAATGGGAGTTTTAGATGGAATTAAAGGGGGTAGGCCTTACTGTGAATTGAAGAGGGAAATACATGAAGGAAGAGAAGGCTGCCAAAATGCTTCTTTTGTACTCTATGGAGACCTGCCTTAATCGTCAGATTGCCTAAATAATAATCTTTTATAAAAACCGTTTCTAATACTTACTTGATGTCGAAGAGTCATCCCTGACAACATCGGCAGAGTAAGCTGCTGAAACATATCGAAGATAATTCATTGCACTCGGATGCGAAACCGGGGATGTCACAAATCTTTTATTACTTTGGTTCCCTACCTCATGAATTCTGCTGTCGCTCCAACTGCCTCTGCAGTGAAAGCTTCCTAAATCTCCTCCAAGGTGCTTAATCCAAATCTTCGTCCAAATTGAATGCTAGATTGCACGCATCAAATAAGTTTCCTATGCAAGTTGTTTTAACGTATTTCACTGTTTCCCTGATGCCTTTGGAACAATTTTCAAAATTGATAATTTACCATCAGTGTCTAATGTTTGAGAATTAAGGAATAGTCATACTTTCAGGGCTTGCTAGCAAAATATTTATATTTATATTTTTCCTTTCTCACGATGTAATAAAACTATCAATCAGGTTTCTTAATGTTAACAAACGATAAAATGGATATTTAAGGCCTGAATTCTCTCTGCGATTAAGAATGAATAATTGAAAATATACGGCAGTTTACAGTTTGAAATACCTGAAAGTAAAGAGAATCGAGATTTACCGTGTTTTCGGCAATGCCTGATTTCGCCCGTTGTAGTCGTGAAAATCATTAGTAATACGAATTTCTTTAGTTATGTTTTATTGGTTTCAACACCTAAAAAAATAATACTTTGTGTTACCACGATATTAAATAAAAATCTAGCCAAATCTTTTTCGTTTGTGGTTACAATATTGAAAATTTTCATATATTTAACCCTGAATTGGGCAATTTCGTGTAAAAAAATTAATGATTCTGATAATTTTATACATTATTGGACTATATTAACTTCTTTGACCCAAGGTATAACAAGAAACGATTAAATGTATTAAGAAAAATGGTATAAGGAAGCAGACGGTTACAGTGTGATGAAAATGAGAGTTGGAGTGATTATTTTAGAAAAACCAACTACTTCGTACTGCATCATGAACGGAGGCAGTTTAATAACTTCTTGGATTATCTGGCGGGAATAAATTATTCCCGTCGATTCAAACGAGTTCTGTTGTCTATAGACGATCGTGCCTGTAAGAAACTGGAATGCAGACTGGTTTCTCTTGGCGCGCGACTACTCGGCTGCAGATGAGTCCAAGATCCAGCCTCTGCGGCTCCTGTAGCTCTAGGCTGTGTTCACTACGCTTGCTTACGTAATTGCAGGAGGCATATAGCCGATGTGAGAATAATAATAGCAGCTACATTTATTATCGTTGACCTTCCCTTCTGTGTGAGATAATTATAACGTGTCACTGGGAACACTTGAGGTTATCGAAAAACAAATTGATTTTGATGATGAATGGAAAAAATTAATGAATGCTAAAACATTTCTCAGGCTTCACACCTGTTGGTAAATTGTAATAAGGCAGGCGTTTTAAAAACAGCTTGTTTTTCATTATCAGTACCTATAAGGGAACATGATCCATCCAGTAGGCCAGCTTATATCGCTGGCCATTGAAATATTTACTGGTATTCTCTTATTTCTCCAATTAACTCTATTACCGATCTTCTTGTTTTGAAAAATCTGTGATTCCTCCATTCAACACTATGCTTCTTGGGGGTTTCATAACAGGAGATGGATTTCCTCAGGTATCACTACTTTATTTACACTGATGTCACCAATTTATTTATATTGATGTCACTACTTTATTTGTACTGATTCAATCTTAAAATTGGTACACAGTATGTCCATTTTCCCCTTTTCTGGGCCTGATTTTATTGTCCCCTGCTAATTTCCTATTATGTCCTTATTTATCCGCCTCAAGTACTTTTATCTTCTGGCCTTCCTCTAGGGGATTATCGTTCAAGTTTTCCTCCATTATATTTCTCACATACCTACTTAAAAGAAATTTTTACGTTGATTTAACAAGTCAGTTATGAATTCGAAGAATTCTAACATTATGCTTGGCAATAAATATTCCAAAAAAGGTAGAAATAGTTACAGTTTGGCGCAATTTTTAAGCCAAAATAGAGCTACCTACTTCAAATCTCGGATACCTTTCAACTCTAAGCTAGTACAACTCAAGTGCGAGCAAATAATGTTGCTTCATGGTGAATGGTCATCTACTTCTTCGTTTAAAATAATTTATGATAAACATGGGCACGTATTCCATGCTTTAAAAGCTGCGCGCAAAAAAAAACATTGCTGTTGATAACTCTCCGCTGAAATGACTACCTATTTCAAGAGGAGGACTGAAAACCATTAGAGAACAGAATAATAACTCAAATTGGCCCGGGTTACGTCATTTTCGCCAGCTCACCGTTAATTTGAGTGCGCTAGCAAAGTGGCCCTTACCCAAAGGGTCGACCACTTCCGCTTCGACGGTTCGTTTTTTTTCCTCCGCCATTTTGGCTCCAGGGCGCATCGATGCTGCCACCTATCGAGTCACACTGTACCTACGTCATCTCCCGTCCAATTATCTTTCGAGGGATTTGCTTTTTCAACGTGAAGAAGTCCTCATTGGAGCCCAGAACATTAAATTAGGCGTCAAAAAATAAGAAGAGGAAACGGACACTTCAGGGAAAATCACCACTTCAACTCTTCATTTGGAACAAAATTTTGGAATTCATACTTTTTCAAATAAACATTAGGGGTAAACCAATTCATAATCGTTGTCAGCAGATCGCTAAGTGACAGAAAAAATTACTGAAAAAGTATACGTTACATCAGAGTATCGATTCAAAAGAAATAATAGACGAACAATGATATTTAACTGGCCACATTTCATTGTACTAAAAATAGGTATCAACATCTGGAAGAGGGTATCAGATGCCGTGTAGATGATAACACAAGGCATCATCTTATGATTTTACTAATTTACGTCGACTAAGCATCTATCTGAATCTACGACTAGAACTCTCCTTTTCCGATAATTTTTGTTGGGATTTCCGCGCATGTATTTCTCAGGCCAGGATTCTGTTTCCCCATGGAATTCTGAGGACAGCACATCAGTTCTCTGCAAATTGCTCCCATCAGATGGGCCAAAAAATATGGTGTAGCTCTAGGTGCCCTAGCAGAGGGTATGGCAAGCGCTAGGATCCATTTTCTTCCTACCTTCACCTGAGGGGTCCAATCCACCCCCTAATTACGACACCATTACGTCATTCATGAGCGTCCAAATTTCCCCTAATACACAGTATCATTAAATTTGCCTCTACTTTTTTCTGTGCCTAGCTTCTCCCCTAACATCTTCCCTTGAGTCTCCGGGCATTATAATGTTTTGCCTCATTTTCCTCACATTTAAGCGAGCCTCCATGCTGCATTTTTCCTCGAGGAACTATAATGAGTTATATACACCAAGAAGGAAATTCGTCACGAATAAATCAATCGGTTTGGCCGATATTCGCACGTGGATCTCCCGATTCGATCAATCGCCTGAAAGCGCCAGGTTCGAAAAGTAATGGCAGTGGTTGTTCTCAATATGCGAAAGCACTTCAGTATGGGGTAAACTCTCAGAAGTATCGCGGGTCCGAACAAAAATTACCATTCTTTCTAGTGTAAATTGGATGTCCAAAGGGGGGGCGAGGTTCTATAAGGAGGGACAAGGTTCCTATTGGCTCACTATTTGCTTTGCAAGGATACCTAATAATGTTACAATGAATATTGGTGGCTTGGAGAGTTTTCCTACATCTGATGCTTTGTGTTTTAAAACTATTCAAATGAATAATTTTCAATCTTATCAGAAGGAGCATTGTACTACTGTTTCTTCGAATGTGTTAACTTCTAAAATATACAGTTTTGGAGGTATCACAGAAATGCGAGACAATTAGCGAAAGATCTATTAAAGAGGGATGATTGTCAGGCAAGACGCCAACAGGCGTCAGGGATTACTATAAGGCGCAACGCAGCCTATATTCGGCATATGAGTTACACGTAAACAGTTCACTCCATCACCATCGCGCTGCTTACATTTTTCGCCGGTAGTTGGCGTATTCCGGGCTGGAATCGCGAATAGCCCCCTTGGACCATAGATCCGCCATTGAGAAGTATGTATATAACTTGAGTCATAATTTTATTTCTTTACCACATAGTTAAATTACAATAATGAAGTATTGCATTGTGCTTTCATATATTGAGACCAACCGTTGCCGCTAATATTCGAGCGTGCCTCTTTCCGCATAAGCCTAGTTAGCATAACAAGACCGCATAAGGTGATTTAACTGAGGGTAACTCCTGCCCCTGGCCTATAGGCTTTACAGCATATCTACTAAGGCATCACTTTTCCATCAGTCAAGGTCTTGGATTGGCCGCGGTTAATGATCCCACGACCACAGTGGCGTTCCAGGTCTAGGTGGCCGTTGCAGTATTCGTTGGAATTCGTGATACCATATCAATCACTATGTCAACAAAATACTAAGCCCATGTTATCAAATATAATAAATAGCACAAATTTTGCAGAATTGGAAGACAAAAAAGAATTATACTTGATGCTTTCGATATCCTCATAGAGTAACGAACTGCTGGTCACTAAATTATTTAAAATATGTTCCTTTGATATTTGTAATCAGTTGTCTTTTATTTTTTCGTAATGGCATTCATCATTATAAATAATGCGTATTAAAGCTTGCTTATACAACAATTACGCCCATGTAATTCAATGAAAGAGTTATCTTTCATGCTTCGTTATATTACGAATTTAAATTGCTTCGTTTAAAAATAAAACAGGCGATTCAGTGGAATTTAATTGAAAGTGTTCTTACATTAAGCGTGTTCGATGATTCATATAATATTTTACTTATTAATTAACACTTTGCTGCCTTAACAAGACATCGCGAGGCAATTTCTACCGGCAGTAACTTCCTTTCCTGACCTTTAGCCTCCAGTAACTGCTACCATCTGCCGCCCTTGGGCGCCACTATCGCATCTGCCGTAGTAGGTACCTGGATTGGTCGCGGATATTTCTCCCAGCAACCACAATGGCGTACCTAGCTAACATCTCGATTCCCCATCCTCTTCCAAAGAGTTTTACGCCGCGTGGTAATGCAGGGCTGCCGCAGCCTTAACTTTACGATCGTAGCCCGAATGAAATAGGCTCGCAAGCCAGCCCGGAAGGCTATCCCGGCGCCTATTTATGGAAGCCAAGGAAGCAGATTATTCCCCGGTGGAAGAAAATCGCTGACTTGTAAATTAGAATGGGAATTTTGCCTGGTCGGGCGAAGCTGGAATAAATACGACGGCGGATAACATCCGCATTTAACGAGGGTTTTCCGCGCTCTCGCAGGATTTACTGTTTTTTTTTTCTCAGCTTAATCCCCTGCGGAGAATGACCAATATTAGTAAGTATTCAAGTGGCCGTTGAAAGCTTAGGGGAAGGTGTTCAATTTTTCATGGCCAATTTACCTCAGCTCTTCGTTTTCAGGAAGGCAATTTCGCATAATAAAGGTATTCGCAGTCTTCCTGCTTAAATGAATACCGACCATCTGCACTTCTTTGTTTGAAAACGAAATTCAGTCTATTCTATTAATACGAAATTTAAAATTCAAATTTGCCAGATAGATCTTGTATACAGTGCATGCACTAAAAGACGCACTTGGGCACAATACATACATAAATGAATTTTTTGCCTTAACTTTTGTATGTTGAACCCAACAGCTTTTTTCCATGGATCACTAAGCAAAGATTAGTAAAGATCACTAAGAAAGCTAAACTCTGTGGATGTCATTCCATTCCACAGAAAAATGGTAAGGAAAAGATAGACTTGTGCCAAAACAATTATACATTTTTACCTAACCTTATAGATAATGAACTCAAGAGCATTTTTCCATGAATCAATATGCAAAGAGCAAAGTGCCCGTAAGGATATCATTCCATGCCACTGAAAAATGTGTACGAAATATGTTAGCACGGTATTTTAAGCATAGCATTTGCATTTTGTCTTCCCTCGCGCATAATTAAGGATGTCAAAGCTTTCTTCTGGTGTTTGTCTAACATTCATCTGCTCCTAATCGTCCTTCTTTCTCAGTGCTTGTTATCGTATTTCACTGTCCATAAGTTTTTCATTGCAGCTTCAAATTTAGGAATATCGATAGAATAGTTGGGAATGATATTAAGTATAATTCCGAAGTTTTGCATCAGGTACAAAAGATGGAGCTCCTGTGAGGCCAATGAAAGCATCATGGAATATTTATTCTAAAAAAATGCCTACGTTCCTGATAAATATACTTTATCTTAGGAATAATAATTTTGCTATATTCCTCTTATTCTTACGATTATGGATTTCCACCAAGTAACGCCCGCTACTATTAATTACTATAAATATACTTTATGATGTAAATGCTTCAATATCTTCAATTATTAAATAAATATTTTAACTAAAGTAAGCAAGGTTAAGTACTTACTTAATTGAAGTGAATAATCGCGGACTAGCTAGTGGCGTAAGAGCTCGGAATCACCCGTAAGGTCACTTTAATTGCGAACAATACACAGAATAAACATCATTATCGATTTTTAAACGAATTTTCATTTTTTTAAGTGGCCGTTGAAATATCTTAGATCAAATCACTGGGAAACCTGTCGAGTAAAATATGTATTCAAGAAGTCTAAGTAAAAGCATAGAGAACTTAGTCAATCACTGAACGCAAACTTTCTGCTTTCCTTCCCGCAAGAACTGTGGAACTTTTCACGCATTAAAATACAATTGGATTGACTTTCAAAATTGAAGAAAATTGTGACGCTTCGGTGAGTTGTGCCACAAAAGATTTAGTTATCCTGAAAGGGATGCCGCGACGTGAAGAACCTGTTGCTTTGCGAGAATGGATGGGGGATGATAGGGACTATCGATTGAGACGCGTGCAATGGAAGGTTCAAGTGATGGATGATGGTTGGAATGACATGGAGACGAGCTGTATACATTTCTTCCTTTCTTTTGAATTCCTCTTCGTTCCCATCTTCCTCGTCAGCTCCTCCATCTCCTCATATAGTGATGGAATAATCGATTTCGATTTAAATTGTTTTTTTGAAAATCTTAAAAATTTTAGAGGAGTTGAATGGTTCCAAGGGTAGATCCCAAATATTCAATGAGTTCATGCATTTGTAAACTTTTACTGCTAGTAATTCAATCATGCATTCCGGGTAGATTTTAAAAATTTTTTTCTACTATTCAAATGTTTATTTTGGGTGTTTTTCGAATGAATAATGAGCATGTTTTTTGCGATTTTTTTTCGAAAAAGAACCATCAATTTTTTCCACTAATTGGAATTCCCTGGCTCAAATTTCGAGTTTTTAAAAATTCATTCTAAATGCACAGCCTCGTTTAAAATTCTACACGACTGGTAATAAGATATCTAACTCGTGGCTGAATGTAATATTTTAAATTATTCGCAAAGATCCTGTATGCCTCCAGTACAATCTCAAAGCTTACTTCCTTCCCAACTATCATTCCCCGGAAAAGCTCTCATAGCGTGGAGTAATCTCTGGTTGAAAAACTAATTGCTACCAGAGATTATTCCACTCTATCCCCAAGTAAGCCAATGTGCTCGCTGGATCTCACGCTTTTCTCTCGATAATTCCTCGTCGTCTTTAGACCACGGCAAAATGTTTTCCTTCTTGCATTCCTCTTTGAGATCGCGCGCGCCGTATATTTCAGCAATTTCAAACATTCTGTCGAAACCAATTACAGCCTCGTTGTACAGAATTCTGCGAAACTGCCGTCTTTTTCCTCGGACGAATTCCATCGCTTTATTTATATGTCACGTTGAGCATCAAATTATATATAAAAATGAATCCAGGCGCTAGTCACACAAGTATGCAAGTGTGATCACAACGCGGATACTTTGTTTAATCATATGGATTAGGAAATCTTAATTATGGTCAATAAAAAAGGTATCGAGTTTATCAAAAGTAATGAATTTCTATAATCCAAGTATTTCATTCGCATTAAGTGCCAGTCTAGTTTTTTGAAGCCCTATAATTACTTTGCTTGGATGAACGTGCAAATTATTCCAAATTATAATTTTCATGTGTCATTTATATTTTAGATCCTGTGTTAATATTATGACGCCTTGGTTACTTGTTACAAATTCTTTTGGCATGACAACCCAAGTAAATGCTAAACACAGCTTCATCTAGGTCTAATGAGTTTTTAAAATTTATTTTGTGAATCTATACTCACTCCAGTGCCCATGTTATTTGGACAAGGTTCTGCATATTCTAGAAAAGCATACCTTTTTCCTTTCTCATGATGTACTTCACTTCAAATCAATGGTTCGCAAGTTGACTTCTTGGAATGGTGACGCAATAGATAAAAAATAAACGTTTAATATTCCATGGGAATAAAACTACTTTCATTTCTGTATCTAATGTGTTTCAATTGTGCCAAAAACCAATAATCGGCGCTGAAACTGTGATGAAATGTAGCACTAGTGATTTATTTTTAGCTTAAGTTTTTTTAAACAAAAACCTGCCTACTTACGTAAAATAATAAAGAAGTAAGGCCGTTTTACACGGTACACGGAATTGCACAATCTGACGTACGTGCGAAGGCGCAATCAAAATTGCGTCGTGTAAAGCGGTGAATTGCGAGAATGCGTGGATGCGAGACGGCAGAATAGCCCCTGTTCTAATTTCGTTCATGCATTCGCCCAATTCCACGCCATTTTAGAAATTAATGCAGCTCTATCCTGCGCAATTCCGTGCCCCGTGTAAAACGGCCTGTAGAGAATCTTTAAATGAATTTTTCCGGCAACGGATGCATAGCCAAGTTATAGAAACTTCTACGTCACTCTTACCAGCTATTGACAATTTCAAATTAATAAATTTCTGTTTCCAAGGGCGGTTTTTGTTGAACTGAAGGATTCCCTCAAATCATTTGGATAGGAGGTCGAGATATCTCGGATAACTTTCTTTCCACGAACGACAATGTGTGAAGATCCCCAATAACTTCGGCATCCAACAATGGTCGTTACTTCTTGTTATCACGCTTGAAAAGGGAAAATTCCTAAGGTGCCACAACCGCGGCAATGCCCCATCTACCACAATGGCGTTTCAGGCGCCATACCATATTTCCTGTCGACTCACGGCTCATACATTCGGCTGCATACCCCATTATACTTCTCCCTCACTACCGACATCTCGCGGCCAGCCGGCGAAAACCCTTTTATATTCGCCGACGAAGGGGGTTAGTTAGCATTGCTGCCCACGAGGAGCGCCAGATACAACGAGACATCGTCTTTTCTTAGATCCCTGCATTCCCCATGGCTCGGTCGCTGCAACCCTGGGATACGAGAAAAAAAGGTTGGGGTTTTCTTCACTCCTTAGGGAAGAATCGTCGACCTTAAGATGAAGGAGTTGGGAAAAAAACATATTCCCTCGCACCGCGCAAGTTCGCCTCTGGATTTGCAAGGTTGTTCTCCGGTCCTGGAAATTCTTAAGTCCTTTACTGGTTCTTTCGTCGTGAAGTATTACTCGTGTAAACATTAAGGAATTATGTAGAAATTTTCAACTTACCAGGAGTACCACCTTTTTAAAATTTACCAGCGTCACAAATATAAAAACATTATATCAGTGGGAAAATTAATCGCAGGGTTGGTCTCCTTGCCTGGAAATTATTAAGTCCTTTGCCGGTTATTTCATAGTGACGTACTACTCGCTTAAAAATCAGGCAATTATCTTGAAATTTTCAACTTACATGCTTTAATTTTCGCTGAAATTTTCAACGTGATATCGTAAGTTACGTGACGAGTGACGAGTTATTCGACGCGAAAAAAGGTAAAATCAGACCCGTCAAGAGTGAGTGATGCGATCTAGTAATAAGGATATGTATTTCATTTTCATAGAATATTTTTAAAATCATCTTTGATTGTACTTCAGTGACTTTAGGAGGTGCTATGATTTACTCCAAATAGCGTGAGAATAACAAAATTTAAATTTATTCGTATAATTCCAAGTTGTGAACTTTTAACGAGTAAATGGGCTGAATGCCCAAGAAAAACCGTTTTCATGGTAACCGAAAAGTGCATAGAGGTTAACGTCGCCATATCTCAGAAACTAAGGAGTTGCAACCGTATGCTCATGGACAAAAAATGCTTAAGATTGTCTCCCCTACCACCTCCTGAAATATTGCAGACCCCTCCTAAAACGCCCGGTTCATATTCTTCATACTTTAATTTTGCTTATGGAAAAATAAGTATACGTCATTTTTAAGAAACTTTTTTAAAATCATTTTTTAATTGTATATCAGTGGTTCAAACTCGACGGTTCGCATCAACGATGGAAAAACATGATTGATTTCACTCGAAAATGATTTCCTTCGAAATGCAGTCACAGCCATACCTTAGTCCAGTTCTATCCACCCCGCACTGCGGATAAAAGGGTCGAGCTTCGCAGTATGTTTTTTCTACGCTACCTGGGGAAGAAACGCCGTCCGGTGCAGAAGTAGGCAAAAAAATTATCTGCTTCGAACCCCGCCACGTCTCGGGATTCGCAAGGTCTTTCTCTATGCCGAGAAATTCTCCTGGAAATAAGGAGGAAAGATTTTTACACCCCCTCATTCTCTTTCCATTGATCTCCACCACCATTCCTCGCACACAAAAGAGCCGCAGGTTGCGTCTCGCTTCAGTGGAGCCCACCGGTCGCCGCCGCCTCTGACCGCGACGCGTCGCCACCATCGCCGACATTCCCGCCATCTGCGGGAATGTGAAGCGTCCTCGACTGAAATTTATGGATTTCATCTTTAGCGGAGCACGGATCTGCATATAAAATCTTCCAAACCCTCGGCCATTAAGATATAATGGATCTTAAAACGTAATCAAAGTAAAAGAACGAAATAAGAACTCCAGACTTAATGTAATGCGCAAGTTATCACCGTTAAAACTCGAATTAATAGTCAATTTATTAAAAATAAAATCCCTTGTTTAGCAACAACGCAAAAATGGCCAATATAAAATACAAACTCGATAAAACTATAAAATAATGAAGTTAGAAAACCAAACCATATCATAATGTAGTCAGGACGCCGTAGATATCATACACTATGATGACAAATAGTGGTTCAGAAAAGATTGAAAACATTTCTCTCCTATTCATAAAATAATTTAAAGGCCACTTAAGCAAAAAAATGAAATTACTAGCAATTGTGCAAATTTTTTCCACCTTCAACTTTATTCCACTTAACAAAAACCAGTTCTTCATTTCCATCATTAGTTTTTTTAATTTAAAATGCAACATTGTGTTAAATCTCACTTTATGTATCAATTCAAGTTATTTTTAAGCTGATCAGATACTGATAGACTCAGTGAGGTCAAACGATTAGGCCTTTGTATTAATTGCTTGAAGGCAGGTCATCAAAGAAAGGAATACCAATGAAGCTGATATCCAAAGGAAAGAAGAATTAAAACCAAATCTTAGAATCTTACTTGTAAGGAAAATCAGCTGATCGTTTCCTTTCCGAAGTAATTGCCCGGGTATTATTTCACTGGCCATTATCTGCGACGACGTTGCTTCTTTTTTTTAACCCTCAGCAGTAGGCGACTTACGACCCATCTTACGGCTTGAGCCAGTAGAATTTTACTGGCGGAAATGAGAGACCCTTGGAGACCCAACGGGAGTAGCAATTTGTGAATTGTCCTTACCGTAGACCCTAGGACGTAAAGCCTTTAAAAAAAAGTCTTGGGACGAGAGTGTAAACCACACTTTAGACATTTTATCGCATTATAACAAGTACCTACCTGTTGCACAAGAAAGGTAACAAGCATAATTTCTGTCTACCAGTAATTGTTACGGACTGACCAGTAGAGATTTTTTACAACCTGCCAATATAACCCTTGAGAAGTTCTCAGATGTTTCGTCTATTGCCCTCAGCGAAAGAGGTATTTCTCGAAAACTGGGGAGTGATTCAAGGTCACTTTCTGACTCAGACTAAAATTTCTGGGAAGAAAGAGTTGATATTTGACATCGATGATTTTTTTCTAAAGGAAATTAATCATTCAATTTTATTGGAAAAAAATATAGGGATGTTAAAAACTATAACATAAGATATTCTTGATCGGATTACGTCACTTCTTACAAGTTCAAAATTTCTAAACCCTCGGCTAACGGTCGATAATTGGTCATTAATAACGAAAATCAGCTATTCAGATATTCTAAAAACTGCGATTATGACACAGTTCGATCATCGATGACTATCGATGACATGATGACATCGATAATTGAGGCACTTCGACAAAAGTGGATATTTGAGACATAACTGTCTTCGATGATCGATAACACTCGTTAGTAGACAGCCAAAAATTAGCAAAAGGACCGGTCATCAATAAATATAACAAAATTTCCGTTTTATTTACATAATCCATAAAAGCAAGAGAATGGTGGTTTTTCCAACCAAGTGAATATATGTATGGGCTTCTCCGTTTCGACGGTGTGCAGCCCTGATGAAGATGGCAGCCTAAGCACTTGGACCGTTGATGCAGGGGCGCAGCCAGGAATTAAGGTTGGAGGGGGTTTAGGTGCAACTAATACCGGGGTGTGTGGGGGTATGGAATACCCACCAGGATGAGCGGTAGGTGCGAGATTAATAAATTGCGGAATTTTATGATAAACGGTTCAAAATTGTGAGTTTTACGGCTTTCTGAGGGATATTTTATTAATCCTTACACTATTCTATTAGTAATATCAATCCAGTTAAGTAAAATGGATTAAACTTAAAATTTTCTCTGAGCTCTTGGGGGGGGGGGCTTTAACCCCCAAGGCCCCCCCCACCTCGCTGCGCCACTGCGTTGATGCGCATGTGCACAAATTCCCACTTAGTAACCGCTGAAACCCTCGTCACCTCCAGGAAAACTCCAGATTTTTCAATCACTGCGTAAATCAATCAATTTCAGCCATTTAAATCCGATGATAGAAATCACCTGTTAGACAAACCTAGCTGTTTGAACTCTTTCCACAATAACAAATGCGACGTTTATTCTCTCTAAGATAGAAAAAAGCACTTTTTCAAACTCCGCAAAATAATTGAAGCAAAAAAAACAGATGTTAGGGCAGCGATGAAAGGTTTGAGCAGGGTGGTTGGAAATAGTTTTTGAGGTGTCCCTCTTTGTGCTCGAAAGATTGACGCAGCGTGGAAATGGAATAAAGGAGGAGAACGAACAATGGGGATTGTGGATTCTCGTACCTTAGGGTTTCCTTTCCGTTATTCGGTCTCCACATGACTCCTTGGCCGGCAATCCTATCAGGGCTCTCCACCTCATTGTCGCCCTTCCAGTTAGACGCAAAACGTTACGCGATCACGCGAACATCACCTACCCTCGTCAGAACCGTGTCGACACATCTATTCATCCCGCCCGGAGCAAAATAAAAAAAATGGGAGGATGATCGAAATGGGTGGACTGTTACATTGAACGAGGCCGTTGTATCGATAAATCGAACCGCTAGATTTGATTCGTTCCGAGAGGGTAACAATGTCGCAAAAGCCAGTGGATGACGTAACATGTGAACACTTAAATTACACTATATTGATTTAAATAGTGAGATATCTTGTAAAAGATACTATTGCAGCAGTCAACGCCGACGTATAAACTGTCTTAAGGAACATAAGTAATTGTGAAAACATTTAACATTCCATCAAAAAATTTCTTCTAAATGATAAACACAACGCGAAGGATGTAGCATTGTACCAACTCTTAGAACGAGTTTCGTTAAGCAGGTATATTCGCAACAAACAAATAATTTCGCATGTTTTACTAAAAAGTGTAATGCCTTCTAGGGCTACACGTATCTAGGTTAAAAATCAAATTATAGGTTCGAAAAATATTGATGATTCAATAATTTTTGTCACTAACCTTTTTCCAACAATTTTAGTCCATCGAAGCGCCATTTTAATGTAAATAAATGCTTTCAATTTAACTCTAGTGAATATTTAAATGTTAAAAAAATATTTCTGGGCCTAAATTTTATTTAATTTTTTTCACGATTATATAGGCGAAACGACCGCTGCATCTGTTTTTTAAATCAAAGTGACGTTTATTAATTAAGGTTAATTACCATTTTTCGTATGCATAGACTTGTATCGCCTTAAGGTCCTGTGTATGCATACCAACCTTCTTTACATTGGGAAAACTATAAGACGGGCCTAAGTATAGAGGTGATACAATCGTAGAAAGTGGTTGGATTGTACAGCCATGGATGTGAATGCCTCGATGTGAGGTAAACAGATAGGGTAAGAAGAAGAATCACAGAACTATCCGCCAGACGTGGCTATCCGAGGGTTCTGGCGCCGGTTAAGAAGTATGATTCGCCTGCGTGACAGCTTGCTGACTCACCGTCGCCTTCGACGTAGAATGCGCTCGCTGATGAGCATCTGACAATATGCAAGGGATAAAAAGATGGTATGAAACCATTCGGTGCTTCCCAGTGCAAGGGTGTACCCAGGATCTAAACTAGAAGGGGGCAAGCCGTGGTCGTTCACATTGTAGCGCAGAAAAGGTTACGAAACCAAAATTTCAAAAACATTATAACAGCGCTTAGTTGGTTTTTTTAAATTATTTGCTCGAAAAAATATATTTATTTTGATTGTATGCTTCTTTATACTAGTATGACTTTTCTTGTATTTAAAGGAAACTCGTTCAAAAACTTCAATTTGAAATAAATTTATTTTTGCTTCCGGGGGGGGGGCAGCTGCCCCAGCCTGCCCCCCCTGGGTACGCCCATGTCCCAGCGGCGGATACATATGGGGGGCGAAGGGGGCGCGCCCTCCCTTGCTGGGCCGCCCATATCACATAACTACAATTATTACTTTTTTATTTTTAAAATGGTATCGTTTTATATGCGTGTATAAGCCATTTAAATAAAACTTTCTTAAACTTTGCATGTGACTTGATTATCTTTTTATTACAATAAAAGTAAAGGTAGCTTAATATATCTTTTGCGCACCCCACCCCCTTGAGTTAATTCTGTATCCGCTAATGGTGCTTCCAGGGATTAAATTGTGTGACGCACTGGCAATTAAAAAGAAAACTCCATTAAGGGGAATACAACAGTTGCTAGATGATATATCTCAAGCTACTATTTATGCTTAATAGACAAAGAATCTATGAATGGATAGTCATATTGAGCAGTCGCGACCCCCAAACAATTAATCCCTGAACTAAATTAAACGATAGCTTTGAGTTGCTTGTAACTCCTCCATTATTTCTCCCACTACACCCAACCCACCGATTTGAAGTTATGTATTCCTATCCAGGGAGTTTAGGGAAAGTTTTCTGCAGTACTTCAGAAGTTGGTGGAAGAGACAATGCCCTCAAAAATACAGAGTATTAAATAAAATGAAAAGGCAGCATGCCCGTGATAAATTATTTCAATGGTAACAGCAAAAAATGTTTGTGTCGCTATAACTCAGTAGCTATGGAATTGCGACCCCATGCTTAAGGATGACTATCTACTTAAAATAGTCCCCCCGACCACCTTCTGAAGCATTGCAGATTCCACCTGAGACACCCTGTGAATGTTACGAACTGACGATTTACATTCGTGATATAGCTTTCAGTGTTGCGTATTAGTGTGGCGCCCGAGATACCGAAGTCAAAACATCTTTCCAATCCGTAGAGGAATCTTTACCGCAAGGTGCTTTTCAGATCGGATTCTCCATTTTTTTCTCAACGGGTGGTTGGTTGCCTCGCAATACCGCTCAGCCGGAGGCGCTAGGAACCGCGCCCTTGGAAGGCCACTACACAGATGAGAGCGCTCTACGGGAATCCGATCTTTGTATCGCATTGATGAATAAATTGATGCGAACGTTGGAAGATAGCGGAAACATCTCCGAGGAATCTTCTGCTCAATAGGATGCGGTTAAATGGGGTGGCTCCCCACTCAAGCATCGCGGAGCGATTTGATCGAGCGATAATTACGGGAGCATTGAGTGCGGGATGGTAGCTGAAGAATGTGGCTCGCAAATTGAACCATTCCATTTTTGGACTTAAATTTCTCATTGCAACAAACACGAAGTGAATAGTTAAAACCTTCAACAATTTGTGAATTACTTACGGGTATGAAATGATAAGGCCTGATTTCGAGATACGTAACAATTTCGGAGGTTATCTTCAGAAATATATCATCTATTTATTCGTGAAAACTCACTTTAACGAGTATAATGATATCATGAATGTTGTTTCCAAAACCATGTGAAAACTCGTGAGTGATTTTTGCATGTTTCATCAAATAGTGTCCATGTAGAAAATTTCTGGTTCCTACATCCAACGTCAAGATGAACGTCATTGCAGTTAAAGAGTGTATAAAAGTTAACTAACTTCTTTAGTTGGAATAGTCTCTCCAATACCTCAGATATTTTTCTGTCAACTCACTGTTACTTTCTGTCAAGGAATTCTTTAGAGAATTTTAATAAGAATTCGTTCAATTATCACTTAAACGTCTTGTCTAAACATCTAGTCCACGAAATATTGAAGTTAAAACTAATAATTGCTTTCTTTTTTTTAATTTTTCAAACATTGTTCTCTCATTATTCAATCCAACACTTACACTAGTACAGAATATGGTACGGTGGCATAGTTGTGAACTGAAAACCTAGATAGATTTTATTGCGTTTGAATTTTTTACGCTTCTACAGTTGTTATCGGCTTGGTGGTGATGTGAACGGGATATTTCGAACTTCCATCACCCTCTCCTTCTCCATAACAATGGAGCATCGCGAATGGTCGACCAGAGGCGATCCCTAGAGGCATCCCCGCGGCTGCAAAGAAAAAAAAAACAGTTGAAACACGGGCGCCGCCGTCCTGGAACACGACGCGTTCACACGGAAGTACTTTATGTGATCTCGCCTCACGTCACGACGAGTCCAACGACTGTTTGCCCGTGAACCGGGTGAATGCATCTTTTAAACCAGCATGCCGAGGTAGTGTAGACAGTTGAGGCCCTCCGTGACCGTTTTATTACATCGAGCTTCTCATGAAAATACATGGTTACTCTCGCTTAACGGTTTCCATGGCGAGGGAAATTAATATTCAGGAACCCTTCCAAAATCCGAACCTCGCCTTGAGCAGGCAGGAAATACTCTTGAGATGCTTGGAGGACCAGAAAGTTAACTCAACTGAGTATTAAAATCTCTTTTTAACTGTAATCATTTTTAATTACCTGCCGCAAGTTTTTAAAAGAATAGAATAACAACGAATAATTTGTTTCGGAAGCCTATTTTTTAATTTTTAGTATTACGGTCCTTTCGTCAAATTATGATTGCAGCATACTCATAGAATAAATTCAATTATTGGCGTTGCAGAATTTCAAGTCGAATTGAATAATACAGCGCCCATATTTGTATATTTTTATGCGTATATATTTGCCCAAATTAGATCGATTTGAACGCATTAAGAGCCATTTTCATATCCACTTCTGGAAATATATGTTTGATGTGTTGAAGCCGGTTGAGGTCTAGAGGATATAAATGTGCGGAAAATGGAATAGGTTTTATATTTCTCATTTCGTAACGTATTTCAGCAAGAACTTCGAAATATTGCAAAACACATGTTACCTATCCTTTCCTAACAACTTTCCAGAGCTAATGGCTTCGGATAGGTAGCAGAAGTGATTATACTAGCTTCAGGGCATGGTTTACGTTACAACCGCAGCAATATATCGATGGCTAAGTTCTAACGACACGTATCTCAAAAATAGCAACTTTTCAGGAGAGCAGAAAAACGATTAATTTGCTTTACTTGTACAATGAAATTACAAACCAAAAGCTCATAAAACTGAAAAAGAAGCATTCATTTTCAAACGAAGTGTTGATTTTTGCTTGTATTTCATTTTTTTAATGTTATTACACTTTGTTTAAGACACCTGTCCCAAACCGGTCGAATTTGAGATACATGTTGTTAGAACTTAGCCGTCGATATGTGCTTTGCACATTCATATCGTAAATCATACATTCACTTCTGACACAGGATCCCCTACTGAGTCACTTTTATTGCTAATCGAAAACGGGGACCTTCACAGGAAACCGTCAATCAGCACCACTCGCTGATATACTCCTCCGTAGTCACACATTTCGGCGAAGGAAACTCCATAATGGCGTAGTTTATTCCCATAAAGGTCGTATTCCCTCGTTATTGGCTGCTATATTGCTGTATTTCACGACAAATTTCTACCCGAATGCCATTTGTTTCTCTATATCGTCTAACAACCTGCGGCTTATTTACGTATCTTCCCTAGAAATCGTTTCAAAACCCTGCTCGAATGCTTCCGAAGGCAGCGGGGTCCTCAATCTCCGACCATCTCAGCTGGAGTGAAGTAACGTTAGACCCCACAATTATCGTCCATCCCAGTTCATATGATTGGCAAAATGCCGGAAGACGTTATGAATCAAGCTATCATCGCCATGTCAAACGGTCTCGTCTAGAGCATCGTTGATCCGTGTCGTGTTGTACGTAACAGCAGACGTCCTGGTACTCAACGCTCCGCAAACTGGTTTTTATACTGAGCTATGCCCGTGATGGAAGAGATTTTATGGGAGAGAAATGTGATTATGATTAGATAGATATGTTTTGGCATTTTAGGCGTTTGTTTTCAGCCAGGAATGGTGAAATTTTGACCGTGTGAAGGGACTCGTCGCCAATCCGTTTTACGGTACTAATCAAGAGAGTTTCAGAGTAAATAATATCATAAAAATTTCAAGGCTTCAATAATTTTAATACATACACGCCTCTATTAATCAATTAATATGCATATATTAAAATAAGTATAAACAAATTTAGATACTTTTACAAAATGGCTTGTGGCTCTAGAGAGAGACGCCGCGCCGGTGACTACGAAAATAAGTCCACACCGAATACAAAATATTACCAGCGTATATGCAATCATCTTCATAGAGGAGGCTAATAAAACTCCCACAAGATTTTTATTTTTGCGGTGGATTACTTCTTTGAAATTTACGCTATCAACTTGAAAATTTCAGGGTGTTCGGCGAAGATATATCTAGGCAAAAATTAGTCAATGCCTAGTCTGCCAACTATAAGATCGTCAATATACCTGATATACTCATTGTTATGATGAATTCTCGATATTCAATGTTCGTTTTGTACTTTTGAATTCCGTTAACTTAGTTTTAGTCGTTAGTGAACAAATTTAGTAGTAAATACCGAAGTCGTGGACGCCAGCACGAGCCACACACCGCTAAAATATGCCTTTACGACTTGAATTCATAGATACAAACTTTCCTCGGGATTCCGCGCGGGTAAGATTTTGTAAGAGCGCCGACGTTTCGGGTGCCGATTCGTTACCCATTCTCACGGCTACTGAGCTACTAAGTAGCCGTGAGAATAGGTAACGAGTCGGCACCCGAAACGTCGGCGCTCTTACAAAATCTTACCCGCGCGGAATCCCAATAAAAGTTTATGTATCCTGTTCGCCGGGAAAGTGTTAAATCTTACATGACTCGAATTCATTCGTTACTCGAAGTAATCAGAAGATGACGCATGAATGGTTATTTCATTTTCCTTAACGTTACCGTTGTCCTAGCGTGGAGGAAGGTTGCGCAGTCTTTTCGTCTTGCTCTTTTGTCTTTCGCATCGCAATTCTCCCAGACACTCCAAGTTCCCCCCTACTCCTCTAGACGGACTCGGCGGTAACAATTGCGAATCGCGATAACGAGTCGTCGCTGCGGGAAGTCGACCTTTTCAAGAGCTCTGCTCGCCCAGCGAATTGATTGCCCACTGCCTTGAATGCGCTCCTATCCACCCAGAGGATCCTGTACACAATTTTCTTTCATCCTGAGCCGTTGTTTTCTTTAGGTCTCGCGTCTCCTGGCCACTGTATCGCTTCCGTCGGCAATAAAAAGTTGGCCGCAGGCGTTTTCGTTTCAACCTCTCGTCCTCAGGGAATTTGCGCAGACTCCCCTGATCCCCATCAGCCCGGCATCTCTTACTAACTAATTCCACTGGGAACCTAGATAGGCCTCTGTGGAAATATGAATACGTCAGAGATCACATCGGCTTTTGCGCATTTGTGAATCACTGACGTCGTGGTAAACTTAGCAGTGCCGGAACGCACTTTCCTTAACTTTTTTTTTTTAGAAGTGCAATATTAATATTTTTTTAGTTCTCGCTATTATTTAAAATTCCTTTCGATTTTTTTATTACGAATGTATACATTAGAACTTTTGAAGCAAAAAAATTGATATAAGTATTATTTGACTGTGTCTTTTGTTAACCAATGCTAGAACGGCGTTCCGGCGCTTTCCGGCACCATGACACCGCTAGTGCGAATCCAAATTGCGAGACATATTATCTCACAATATAAGCATGATGGTTATATATATAGTAACCAAAAGTCGTTGCCGACAGTAATACCATAGAGTATACACTTACTCTATGGTAATACCCAAAATTGCGAATCGCCACGGGAAATTGACAAAGAAAGACTAAGGAATGGATTTCATTTAAATTCTGATACATGCCATTTATGCTTATAAAAAGTTTCGCAAAAGAAAAACACTCACGCTGAGATAGAGTGAATAATAATCAGCATTCAACTCACGAACTGTTTTAGTGTGTACTTAAGCAAAAGAAAACACGGCGTGCATTGATAATTTTTAGGACACCCTTCAAATGCATACTCATGACTAACCTTTTCCGTTGCATTGATTATAAACGAGACATTAGGTACCTCTGTGATGAACGAGAATATTAGTAAAAATTTCAATGTAGATAGAGAAGTAAGCTAATCTTCTTTTAAGACACTCGGCTGCATTGCGATTCCATAATTCATTTTCGATGAACTGAGCTTGTTTGAAACTAGATAGATCCAGACCAATGAGTGGGCAGGTATTCTAGGAAGGAAACTACACTGAAAAAAGTATACTCCGGAATGATACCTGTAAAGGCTGTAAAGTAAGGAAAAGGTGGGAATGAATTCTAGGAAGGAAACTATACTCTGAAAAAATATACTCTGGGATGATATCTGTAAAGACTGGGTTCCGCAAAAAATCTTTCAGGAGAGTAAGGGAGATGGAGGTTCTTTAAAGGGGGATGAGGTAAGGTCGGCCAATGGCCTCTTTCTCCCTCCTCCCGCTAGATGTCAGCTGGTTCGCACGCACGCGCTCCCCGCGGACAATGGCGCCATCAAAGTAATCGGGCAACGTTAACAAAGGAAGATCGGACAGCGGCGCCTTCCACGCGCGATGCCGACCGTTTTTTCGTCCTTTGTGATTCCGACGCAGCTATTGGTCACATCCTATCCTCCCCCCATTCCTTTTGCCGGTCCATCTTGGCAATACCTGTCCAGGGCCCTTCAGGACACAATGGCTGCTGCAAATGGGACAGTCAGAAGTTCAGCTCGTATGTGAGAAAACCTTTTTCCGCGTATTGTATTAGCTATCCCTTTTGGGAAGAAGGAATGTAATTGTGCAGATGGGTCGGGTTATTTTTTTATATTGAAAAATTAGAATTTATTTCGTGACTTGATTCATTAGAAGTTATAAAATATTGTATCCATGTACTAAGTGAAATTTATAATAGTGATTAATTTTTTCAGAAAAGAGCATATAGAGTTTTCGATTTTTCCTGTATTCCTGACAGGTTTTTAGCCCTTTACAACGGTATCTAGGATTTTTTGAACGTCTAATGATCATAAGGTTATCAGAATCTCACACTATCTTGATTAAATGTTACAATAGAGGATTAATCGGTTCACCGCTAAATGTGGTGTCACCCACCATGCAATTAAGAGATTTTACCAAAATTATCGACGCTGACAGTATAGCTAACCGGATTTCACAGGCAGATAAGTGATAATTAGGGCTAATAACCGAAATATTATTTCAAGATGATACATTCTATCAAATTAAAAAATTCCTCGTATTCCTTGGGATTTGTGTTGTAAATACTATTGCACGAAATTGGGAATAAATGGATCGCTGTACGCATATAATTATAATAATAATTAATTTATTACTCAAAATTTCCTAAATGTACAACTTTAGGAACAAAAATGAAGGAATTTTCGGTTGCTTCAGAGGCTAAAACAGTGGAGTATTGAAGCTACCACCCTAAAATTAAATATATCAAATATTACTAAATATTAATTTATTATACATTATAAGTATATATCATAAAATATGACACGTAGCAAAAACCATATCATGTGAAGAAATATGGATACAGAAAAAGATAAATAGGAGCACACAAGATTTTTTGTTAATTTTCGTTTCAGGAACTGACAAATACACAAAATTATAACTTTTAAACAAAAGTTTTAGTTTTCTTCTTCTTTTTTCCACTTTACGTTGAGCGATTCATGATCACCGCTGCCTTCCGGACATTTTGAAAACAGATCGAAATGCGAGACAAATATCATACATAAACCAAACTTCTATGGAACAGGCTGAGAAATCCTTTATACTATGCCTTCACTGATGGTTTCAAAGCCTGATCCTAAGGTCATACTGGAAATTTGAACGCCCGTCCTGGAAACTTCAACGCCTACATTTTAATAGGACGAATTACTGCTGCTCGAACGAACTGATTTCCTGACATATTACTCGGTACTGGGGTCTCATGTGTTTAGTCCCCCAGCTATGATATGTCTTCCCATAATGATTTATGCCCATTTTCAATTCTATCGTGCCCTGAGGTAGAGTTAAATGACGAAGCTGTGACGACATTTTGCCTATTTTTCCTCTATACTATTCTTCGCCATGTAATGCACGACTACATACAAGAAAAGTTTTACTTCCATATACAAGGGGATAAGTGGCAAACGGAATTGAGACAGCTAGACTGGGGTTATTTATTCCAAGGACCTTCTAATGCAATGAAATGAATTGCAGAAAATTACAAGAACGTTGTAAAGTGGATGGATGATATGGGTTCAAGTAAGGGTATGCCAGTTAATTTTCGATTCCAGTCCGTCATGTAATGCACGAGAACACAAAAGACAATTTTTACTTCTGAATACAATGGGATACTTGGCAAAAAGACTTGAGACAGCTATATTGGGGCGCTTCATTCTAAGAAGATTCAAATGCATTGACGGGAATTGCAGAAAATTACTGGAACATTGTAAAGATATACTGTAGATTATAAAGTGTGTAAGAAACAGATAGATGATATGGGTTCAAGTAGAGGTATGCCCAAGGAAACTGCATAGAAGAGGCCCTAAATTATCCCACAGAAGTTTCTGTTGCCACTTCGGTCGCATTTTAGTCGTTTTACAAAAAGTTCCGCGGCGCAATGATGAGTATATTGCGATCCACTTTTTCCAATTTTTGGCAGTGTAACGTTTGTTATCGCGGGGAATGGCATAGAAAAGTTATGAATTTGATAGATCACATCATCATGTATATGAATGTCGGTTAACACCTCTAATTATACCTTATTTCCCCGTGAAACTCGGATCAATTTGTCCTTCAGCGACGCGAGTGGCGACTTTTGTAAGCACATTTAAATGCGCGGTGGGTGACAACAGTGGCGCATCGAGGGGGGATTTTGGGGGATAAACCCCCCCCCCCCCCCCAGAGCTCATAGAAATTTTAAAGTTAAATCTATTTTATTTAAATGGATTAATATTGCTTACGTAAAAATCACCAATTTGAACCATTTATCTTAATTTTTTTCCGGCGAAGGGCCTCCGTCCCTCCCGCTTACCCTGGTGGGTATGCAATACCCCAAGCCACCCCGTATTAGTTGCGCCTGAAACCCCCCCTAGCCTTAATTCCTAGCTGCGCCCCTGGGTGACAATACATTTAGAGGCTGACTCGTGGATACTCTTTTGTAATATTCGTGTGCACACCAGTCAATTTTCAATTCCCATCCTCCCTTAAGGAATGGGTATAAATCGACCAGCGTAATCAGTGAGCGGCCTCTAGACTCCAGGAAGTGCCCTAACCCAGGCATGATTGGTCCCGGAAGGACCGCAAAGGGAGTTGGAGGAGGTTGACCTCTGTCAAGGTATTCCGTATTGGGTGGTGACCAGCGGTGTTCGAATGGAAGCCATTGAACGATTCGACTTGGTCCTTGCCCCATTCGATTTGCTATCGGATGAACCCCCCAATCGGTTACAATCTCGACTCTCGAATCTCGTCGATCGTGTCTGTCGTGAGGACAACTGGTTAGGTACCGTTGTTCATGACGGCCGGGTACTCGCGTGCCAGCCACACTCATTACTCATGTTCAATTGCTCGGGCGCAGGGGTACATCCGATCGTGGACTTAAACGCTGCCGTGTTGCCCGCTACCTGATTGCGACCGACAGATGGATTTTTCCATATACCGCATAAATACTCGAGGATTGCTCTCTTCACCCATGACTTATTGGAGTTCATCGACCCTTCATGGATCCGGCAGTTTGTGGGAGCAATAGTGTTTAGGAGAACGAATACCTCCTTCTCTACCGATTTTGTTTTGAAAAAGCATTGCTCGCCCAAAAATTCAACTGTCATCTTGAAATTTTCATAATATAAAAGCTATTTTTGGTCAACATTTTTTATCTTAAATTTTTAATGATCTTAAGTTCTTGGAGTTAAGGTCAAATAATTCAAAAGTGATTTGCCTAAGTTTCGGTTTATTTTAAATCATTCTCAGGGCTTATTTTCACAGGATTGATTATTTAAATAATACTTTTTTAATTAATATTAAATAATATTTAAAATAATATTTTCACAGAATAAATAATCAATTCTGTGAAAATAAGCCCTGAGGATGGTTTTTGAAATAAACCAAAACGTAGGCAAATTACTTTCGAATTATTTGACCTAAACTCCAAGAACTTAAGATCATTATATAATAGAGGTCAAGAAGAAAAAAAAATTCATTATTAAATTTTTAAATTTTACCTCCGTGTTTTTTCCAGATGCAAATATTTTATATTTGAGAATTGGGAAAGTGCTGAAATAAGTCGATTCTCTACCCTCTGAAATTTTGAAAATGATAGAGTAATGTATGTACTAAATTATTATTTATTTATTTTCAACTTCCTCGTAAACAACTCAAAGGGGCCTTTACAATGGGAGTCCCGAAATTTACAGTACTTAACACAAACATTTATACACTGGATAAGGATCACGTATCCAAATGGGACTCGAACCCACGATCCTCAGTTCGTCAGGCAAGGACTTTACTAAACCGCCACCGAGGCAAGCCAAAATTAGAAATATGACACCAAAATCACTCCCGTTCGATCAGTCTTTTTTGCGACGAATCATTCATTTAAATAGTACGTCTTCACTATGAAAGTTTAAGGGCATAGAGCGTAATTAGCCTGCAAATATTTGCTTGAATTTTTCGAAAATTTCACCGTAAATTTGATCTCTTATGTAAAACATGTATGTTTGAAATACAAGCCAGAGTTGGAAAATATGTATCGGCTTACCCTGAAAATTTGTAAATGGTATCGTAATTTTTAAACGGATTATTCTCAAATCGAAAAAAGACCAATCTTACGGGAGTCTTCTTAATATGCTCAATCGCTCACAGTAGGATTGTTCCAAATGTATTTGTTCGTTAGAAGTGGGGTATTTGAAAACATATGCGGCAACCTAGAAGATTATGCGACTTTCCGAATGAAATTCAGTAGATTACATGAGTATCCCGAGTGGTACCAGTGGAGTCAGATTTTGATGGATTACCACGGTGAATACCTTTTCATCCACTTTGGAACTCGCCGGTGAATTTATCTAATATGCGTTTCTGAAATCTGATAAAACGGAAATTGATTGATTACTGCGAAAACAAGCGATAACGATTAGATAACAGAGTCTAGAGGTACGTGTGTGCGTAATTTAAGCGTTATATATTCGCATTCACTAAATGTCAATCCTCAGTTTACTCGGGATTCTTAGGATAGGTGTTTTTTAAATTAAACGAACGTTCAGAGGAGATAAATTAGCAAATATGTCAAAATAATAATGAGTTTTATTATTCCATACAACAAATTACACTTCAATTTCAAACGTAGAGTAATTTATTGGTACCCTTGAGGGAGAACCTTTTTAAGACTGCCATCAAAAAAATACACATATATACACATAAGAGATATTGATATTAATAATAATACTAATAATATAATTTTATTCCACTGATATTCAAATACATTACATCGAAAACCCCTGCAATAATTATGGAAACTATAGGTATCCCTTTGTGGAATAGTTTTGGGGTTACCATCATACAGTGTTTAAAACATAACTGGCGCTAACATACATGAAAAATAAATTTATTTCGTTTAATTCAGTGATTTGTTTTCTTACCGATTGCATTCGATTTTGAATTTCCAGTAATTTACACATAGATAACTAACTTTCTTACATAACGTATGAGAATTACATACACACAATATACCTTTAATTGAAAACGTTTTATAACACCTCTCTTAGCAGAAACTTCCTCATACCGCATAAGCCATTTTTAACCGCGGATGTTATATAGCACAATAAAGATATTGATGAATAAAAGAGAGTTTCTTAAGAACTTTGAAGTGTGTTAATATGCGCTTTGCCATTGTTTTTCTTAAATCCAAATCTTGAGCTGAAAATATAAGATAAAAGGAAAGTAGCTTTATCTCCGTATTGATATAATTTTGTGCTATTAAATTATCTACGAAATAATGAGAAAACTATGATTAATTTTCCTAAATAAATGTTTTCTGTAGCTCAGGCTTCCGTACCGTTCGTTAATTGACATTTTGACCATTCCTTCTTGGTTGCATTGGATTTGAATGCCCCAAGATAGCATTTACCCTTAATTTTTTATTTCTTCCGACTTGAAGACGCCAACTATAATGCTAATGCTATTTCTTCGTAGAAGAATCGTAGAACGAAATGGTCACTGTCGAAAGGAACGAAGAAACCTACGTATATTTATTTTTACGTTTGGAATTTGAAAATAGATGTAATTGCATGGATCTTCTATCTCAAACGGTCAATTTTAAATTACCATAAGGCATAACCCGCATGAGGGAAAAAAATTATTCCCTCTGGATACAGAAACAGGAAGTGCTGGGGTCAATGACCTCTAGATCCACTGAAAATGAAATCAAATCCGTCTGAATGGTATGGAATTATGATTTGAGGATTGTCTACGAGCTAGTATCGACCCCAACCAAATGGAAGGGGATTGTGACGAATATTTTTTGATTGGCCATGCTTCTTCAAATAACACCCCTCAGAGCGTCTTCCTTTTGAAAGAAAAAAATTCTTCCTTGGGCAAGAATGAGAATTGATGGAAAGGTCTGCCTCGCCACCATTGTGATCTGAGATTCCGTTACAATCGGGCCACACATATTCGCCGCTTGCATTTCTATTGTTCGATCGCGAGGGAGAATCGTTTCCGATTTCAATTCTTCTTTTCGCCCCAAAGCAACGCACTAACCTACTCATTTACCGCAAAAGATCACCCTTTCGGACGAGAGTTTCATTATCACCTCTTTTTTGGCATCATGCCTATAGCAGAAGCCGGTGGTGGACTGCCTGGGAAGAATGACTCCTTTGAGGCACACAAGAAATCGACTCTTTTGTCCTAATTCACACCAGTTGCGGCTTGAAGTTACTCTTCGAGACTATCTGAGGTTGACTACGACATCTCAGTGTATGTAATCTTAATCGAAAATGTCGCGGAATAATTGTGAAGACTCTGCATTCCTTAACTACTTATGGTATTCCTTGAATGCCTCAGAGAAATTAGCTTCGGTAGCTCAGTGTACATAAACATCTTAAAAACCTCGTAATATAAATTGGGATTTCTTTGCATTATTAAATAATTATAGTTAACCGTGATACTTGTAAGCTTGGTTCTGCTTGGTTCCTTTTAAAGGGATACATTTTCAGGTACCAATTTATTTAATTTCACATGATGGAAATTCCATCTTTCCCAGTTCAGTTCTTGGCAATCATCCAACAAAAAAATTCACATTGAGCCAACCGCTCCATACCTGTACTAGAATTTATTATCCTAACAGTAGCATTTTAATTGGAACTGTCACAAAGCCATTATCTAGGAATGTGGGTAAATCGTGTTTGCACTCAAAATAAAAACTATCGTACGCAGTCTTTGAGATTAAGGTCTGAGAACGGTTAGTTAGCTAGTAACGGACCTGTACAGCATAATTATCATTTAATTGTGTGATAGAATTTTTTTTGATGCACCATCTATCGTTCCCATCGAATTCATTCACCGCAACTACCGGAAATGACCCTTCAATCAACGGGATGTGATTGGTTTATATGCAGGTGCGAATAAAAAGATAATTGTGCAGGAAAACAAGTTGTAATTCTTATATACATCCGAGTAGACAGCATGTATAGAGTAGTGCTTGCTGCGAAAAGAAAATAATTGTGACCTCAAACAGAAGTTTTCCGTCGACGCGGGCAATTTTTTACACCCGCATCTCAGTCGCCATTTTGGGTCAAATATTCCTTGAGCGGGACAGAGGAATTGTTGCTCTAAGTGGCACATCTAGCGTCAATTTCAATGTGACTCGAATCATAAAGAATTGCTCTCGAGCACACCCAATGAAAATAATCGCTTTCCTGTCCGGAAGCAGAAACGGGGACGAAGACATCGATATAATGTCATCAGCGGCATAGCGATGAGCGCTGTTCCCAGCGGGCATTTCCGTAACTATCTCCAACACTCAGGCGGTGCGAAGTAAAGTGGGTGGCACTGCTCGAATAAATCGAAGTAAGGAATACACGCTTACATTTCCGAGTGATTATTTTTTTTATCTAATTGCATATTTGATTGAAAAATATATCGAGGTGTTCTCACGCTAGGGAATTTATATTTATTTTTAGAGAACTTTATCCTTATAAACTACGATAATAAACACATTTTGGCTTTTGATTTGGCAGGCGAGGAATTCACCGTGGCTTTACGTGGCGTGGCGTGAATTTACTCAATTTATTATCACGTAAACTCCTATTTTTATATTTATTTTGACATTCAATTCCGTTTTTCTGAACTCACGCAAAAAATTGTTTATTTTATTACGTCTTCGAAACCAATATTGCCATCCCTTCTCCGATTTCTGGCCATGGTTAATTATTTCGATTGAAATTTATTTGTCTACATACGTCAAAAAGAGATGGAGTCTTCCGAGTAATCAGATTTTTCCTCCAATCAAATCTTCCTATCTTCAACCCACGATGTGCGACCCCCTGCTTGCTTGCCTCCTTCCTTCCCAACAGTATCTCTTGTACGTGTCTTCTTTCTCGGTCACGATTCGTGGTTCCAATCGTCCCTTGGGCCTCCCACGATCCTTTTCCTCTCTAGCCTCGAACAAGATGACCGACCCAATCGCCAAAAACGCCGAGAAATCCTCCTCCGCAGAAAGAACGAGACCACGTGATCCGCAATTTGCGAGGAAAAAACCAACGAGAATTTTGGCTTGGGAGTTTGCCCTTTGTGTGCCGATGAGTTGGCCAAAAACACACATAACACACCATGGCAACGAATGCCTACCGAGGTAAAGGGGCAGTACAGGCGCAAGTAATACTGGAGTGCCTGGGGGTGTGGTATACCCGCCAGGGTAAGCGGTAGGTGCGGGGGCCCTCCGCCAGAAAAAAATTAAGATTATTGGTTCAAAATGTTGAGTTTTACGGCCTTCTGCGGGGTATTTTGTTAATCCTCACACTATTATATAAACAATATTAATCCAATTAAGTGAAATAGATTTAACTTAAAAATTTCTCTGAGCTCTGGGGGGGGGGGTTTTATCCCCCAAAACCCCCCCTCCTCGCTGCGCCACTGCTGAGGTACGATGAAAATCGATTAAGTCGTGGTCACAGTAAGTATGCTAGCTCCTCTTTCTGTAATGGTAAATAAGATTTATTATTACGAATTGAAAGTTCTAGTGGGGTGCTATTCAAGTATCCAAGCCCATCTCCTCGTCCAGATTCGCTGGAAAATGGATGGGACTAAAGTATAATTAATAAAACTATTATCTTTCTGAGAAAATAATCCCATGTAACCGAAATTCAAGTATTATTGATTGATATTAATTTATACGAAATAACTTTAACGAATTAGAATTTTATTCAGGAGGAAACTAAATCTTCAAATATTTTTTATATATTATTATTTTGTTACCTGGTATAAACGTGGTATTAGAGAATTAAATAAATATTTTTCCTTGAGGCTAAATATGAAGTTTTAAATGTGAGACCAAGTACAAGGAAATTTATAATTTGTCGTAGAAGATGTGAGGACATCGTGGTAACCATTTTAATTGCCAGACATTGGTTACGTTCCTAATCTGTGACTATTTATGCACTGATCGTGAATTTCCAACCGTGTAAGGATTTTACTGCCTCTTGACTTCCTTCATTGTAGCCTTTTTTTAACTCTCCCCTTAACAATGTTTACTATGATCTCTTGAGTGTATTCATTGTATAACCAATATTTGTTATTTTTATTCACTTCGTTATGCCATGTCTACTTCGCAAACTATAATGCTTGATTTTTTTCTTCGTACAGGGTGACAGTCGACGATCTCAATCCGCAGAACAGTCGAGTCGAAGACGGTGTCCAAGATGGGTGCAGCCGAAGCGACAAGGTTGCGCCTGGGTGCGGCGGCCATTTTGTTCCTAATGAGTGCTGCCTCCGTTAGCGGTAAGAGCTCAAATCTGAATACTTTCAAGTTATTTTTAGATTATTATCCCTCAATTATAAAATGTATCAATACGCATTATCACGGTAACATTTTAACAATAATAGCTTGGTCAGTACTAATGGAAATTAACTCATTTTAAAAAAAGACAATGGCAGTCAGTAGAAAATCGTTTCAGTATTGACTTAGTGGAAGTTTGATATATCCATAAAAAACACAATGATAAATTTCCACACTACGAATCATGGTTTCAACATATTATGTCATTTTTCACATTTCATTTTGACGGTGAAAAAGACATAATATGTTGAAACCATTTTGGTTTTAAGGTTTCTGCAGCGATTAGATAAATTAGTTTAAGATTAATAAACACGCAGACGTTTACCCGAAAATGGAATACAATAGTGTTGAAACCACGATCGGTAGTTGAGTTTTTAATTTAAGTATGGAAATTGCCATTTGTGTTTTTATCATGGATACTAGCAGTTAGGTTTTAAGAGATTTTCCACTCATCCAGTCCCTAACCAACCCTGTTATTTTAATGCATGCTTAATATTTTTATATTTTGCCATAATAATATTAAAAACGTGGTTAACCCATTATTCCCCAGACTGCACATAGGGCTTTTAACTCCGGTTATTTCGTATTTTACGGTTAGTTATGGCCTAATTAAGATTAATTTTCGGACAAAATTATTATATTCAGCATAATATATGATTTGCATAATGTTGCGTTTACGCAACGCTGGGAAAACTCCGGAAAATAAAAGCAAAAAAAATTTTAAAAACTTAGGTTGCATATTTTATTTTTCATCGTCTTTTCTGATGTTATGTTCAATAATATGCTGCTCGGAATGAACCGTAGCGCTTTGAACAACATAATTATCCTTGATTTGCAAATTTGACATCTTCGCCGGGAATTATATGTAGCCTGCGGATGAAATGCCGTATTCTACCTTGACGGGCATGCTGCGGTTAACCCCACATACATGTTATTTTTCCTAAGGTGTCCCGCATGGTGACACCGATTTTTATGCCAAATGTCATCAGTCATTGTATTGGAAACGATTTCTAGTCTCAGTAAAGTTTTACGATGTCGGACCGAAATTCTAACTGAGGAATTGCTTTGCCCGTGACTTCGGCGTAAAATCACCACGGATTCACCACTGCACTGTCAACCCCTTTTTGGACTAGAGGCCACCTCCATTTTTTGCTCATACAGTGGATACGGTAGCATATAGCATAATTATTGAGAAAATCTACCCCTCCCATTCCCTGATTGTAATCGTTGATAATATTTCGATTTTCTACGGGAATCTCCGGGAATATCTTTTCGTCCTTACTATGGGTACCATATTCCCATAATTTAAAGCAACAGCGATGACAGAGTTATCCTGCCATCGCACTAAGAGAATATTTTTTGATCTGTCAAACGAATAGAAGAAATCCCCGTTAGGTTTTTTTGTCAAATCTCTCGAAGATTGAGTGAGCAGTTTTCCGTTCGATTTCTTCTTTCTTTTCCCGTTGAAAAATAACAATTATCACTTAAGAGATAATAATTTGTAGATTTACTAATAGATTGTTACTGATGAAGAAATTATCAAAATACTTGGCAAGAATTTCCGGAGACTAACAAAAAAATTCAGAAAATTTATTACAACCCTTTCTTCTAGTGAACTTACAAATCCTAGGCGTATCACTTTCAAGTTCCACCTCTCCATATGGCAAAAATTCATATAGATAGCCTGTAGATGAGGCCAGACATCACAATGTATAACCTACTCTAAATTGTTCCCCACGAATGAACATTTTAGCTGTGTGCCACCTGAAATATGGAACCATTTGTTAGGAAAATTCCTAACTGAATGGAATTTTGGTTAAGTCTATTGAGAAAAAGTCCAACTTTCAAAAATGTATTACTTTGTGTATCATGATAATATATGATACCCCGACAACATTACCATTCCAATTATTTTTTTATATCTGCCTCACTCTGAGTAAATATATGGTTATTTATCTCCTCAGCGTAATTATTGAGTAGCTCAAAATTAATTCAATTAATTTTCCGCTGAGAAATAAGTGACGGAGCTCAATTGGTGAGTGGCCTCCATACTGAGTAATAAGTCTTTCTATTCCCTTTTTAACACAGAAATTCGGGACTCCTACGGAGGTAGATTCTATTTTTTCACATTTAGATGAACCGCTGTTTGTTCTCTGCATCTTTTACCTGGGCGTGCGCGTTTACTGGACGATTTTTCTTTTGATACTGCTTGAGTAAAATATGATTTACCTTGCAGCACCTCCTGCAATATTCGAAAAACTGAGAAGATGTAATCCCCATTGTAGTTCCAAAGTTAAGAAAATATTATAAATCGCCTCTCCTGTCAATTTACATTCTTCAGTTACCTTCTTGACGCTTCTTATAAAGTATACGTCTGAGGCGTGTAGAAATAACGAATAAATTTTTCTTCAATTTTAAATCTGAAGGAAACCCCTGAATAAATTATTTAGCAAAAACCGAGCAAAAACTATGCGGTATGATTGATATAATTACTGGATGAGAATTTAAGATGCATTTCAGAAGACAATTTCATTGATACGAACCCAACTGAAGCTAGATTATAAGCCTTACATCACCTAAGCGATAGAAGAAAAAATAGGTAACTCAGGATTGCACGGAGAAAATTCCAATGAGTGACTAGAGGAACGCTCCACCTTCTATCACAATCCTGCTTCAACTAATAGGTTTCTCACCCTCCCATTCTACCATCTCTGAAAGTGAATACATCTGAAGCTGAATTTAACGTCTACGAAGTAATCCTTTCACTCAACGACATGGGAATGACATTGCCCTGTATCGGTTCCACGTGTGCGCGCAACAGTTTGACTCCACGAAGTACCAGGGTGTTCGATGTAAAATTCGTACCGATGGCCATGTTGGAATTCAAGATACCATTCACCCTTTACTATGCAAACTCACAACCTGTGAGTGCCAAAAATGCATCTAAACTGCCTCCAAAAGACTACGTTGTCGATTAAAAGCCATATTGACGATTCTCGTTATGCTTTGAGACAAGCCCTCTGGTCTACCAGAGAATTCCCATCGTTGCGTAAACGCAACATTATTTACAACAACCATATTTATACCAGTAGCGATGAAAGTTCGTGAAAAAAATAAGCATGATGAATAAAGAAGCTTAGAACTAAGAGAAAACATTACCTCAAGCAAGATCGCCCAATAAATCTTTGTAAAAAAATATTTAAAGTTTGTAGTACTTCAGCGCCTCGAAATAGGCAAATTTCAAAGTAAAATAAAAATTATTATTTTAATGATTATTTTTCCAAAAATAACTGAAAAAGAGCGAATGGTATTTCAGGAATTCAGAAACCCTGAGAAAAAATTATCCTGAAGCAAAGGTTTTTTATAATAATTTCACTTCAATAATGTTGCGTTTACGCAACGCTGGGGATTAATGGGTTAAGATAGGGTTAAATGTCATTCCATCTGGAAAAGACTAGCCATAAGGTTGTGTATTTCTATTGTGACTATTTTATAATTATGGTTAGCCCTATAACTAATCATAAGTGCATCTTCAATAATTAATCCTCGTCCTAAATTTTTCTTTCATTTCTAAACAATTATCATTGCACGAATATTCCTAATATGTAGATACGTATACCGCACTTCACGGGAGATTTCAATGCCTGAATTTAAATTTGAATGGATGAGGCAGATGCTTTGTGGAGATCCATTATGAGATACGAAGTGAAACACTTTACATTTTTCACATAAAAATTTATTAAACTACAGTCGACTTGTTTCAGCGCAATTATTAAGACTCTTGTCTTGATAATGCTGCAGTGCAGCGAAACATGTCGACTGTAGTATAATAAATTTTTATGTGGAAAATGCAAAGTGTTTCACTTCATATCTGCTGATCTTTAAGCCATGGTGGAGACTTGAACGCCGGATCCTCATGCTGTACTTGAGATTTTAACGTTAGAATTTGTGGAGGACGCTTAACTCCTACCCGATAAGTCTGACTTACTGATTATTACTTTGTACTGGGGCATCATCAAAGTGCCATACCTAAAATTACCCGATTTCGTGAATATAACACTGATCATCCTGATCGCCACACGTTTGTGCATTCGTTTCCCTATCGCTATTTCCCTATTTGTAAGGCTTAGTGGCTGTGGACGTATCTCGGAATTTCCACCGGGTAGGGCACTCAATCTCTGTTGACGTTTCGTTCAAGTACTTTTTCATCGAAACGTCGGCATTAACGGAGTTTCTAACCCGGTGGGAAGCCCGAGAGACATTCACAGCCACCATTCGCCGGGAAAGAATCAAATCCTTCTTGTAATACGTGCCATAAATGCGCCTAAACGCGTTGAGCCTTTCATTGCGCCTAAACGCGTGCATAAACAGCAGTACAAGACGCATTCCATGTATGCAGGAGATCTTGGCCTTCAAACGCCTTTAACACAATTTTAAGCGCATTATTTGCGTGAAAAAAAGTCCATTACCATTTCATTGCAGCTCCGATGTGTCCTTGAACGCTCCTCGCCCTTGATTCCCGAATTAAAGGAATCCACTTTTATAGACCTCTAAATTGAGCTATTCAGTCTAGACTTGGAGCTATAAAATCAACTCTATTCAGTGGCTCAGGCAGTGATACTTTTATTGTGGCCATCAGTAATTTCACTTTTCCTGGAACTCTTGGAACGTAATTTCTCATTTGGCTTAAGATCACTGATTTATTAATTCATTTGGGTATTTTGCAGTGCTAGTCCAAGCATAATAAAGTTTCCCCATAAAAATGAAGCAGGAAAATAATTCTTACTGACCAAACAACAGCACATTATTCTTGCCATTTCAGCTCTAATTAAAGTATTTTATTTGATTGTTTGAACTACAATTGACTCATATTTCCACAGGACGGATGGCTTTCGAGAAATTGACTAACATGGACTTCAGAGGCACAACGTACTACACTGTGAGGAACCTAACACTGGCTGAATGTCAAAATTGGTGCGGGGAGGAAGCCAAGTGCTTAGCAGCTTCGTTCAGGTAAGTTATATATAAGCCTCGAAAAATAATCAAAGAGCAATTTATAATTGTCATGTTAAGCGACGTCGACTCAGTTTTTAATGGTATTATTTCTCCATTTAATTCTCGGATATTTATCCTTTTAATTCCATATTACCGGATGCCTCACAAGAGTTTAGCCAGTTTTTGTTTGATTAATGGACTTATGAAATTGAATTTCTGCATTTTAATCAAATATTTAACACAGCTATAAGAAATTTTCCATACTCGAAACCATTCGTATCAGGTATGTTATTATAGAATCAATTTTAACATGATGTACGCAAGCTGTATCCATCTAACGACTTCATAACAAAGATTCAATTTTCGTTTAAATTTCTAAAAATAAATTTTCTCATTTCAATCATTCGCACATCTTCACCTGCCTATTTTTTTCATTAAAACACGCCATCGTGGGAAATATCTGGACATTTCAGTGGAATAACTCCTTTTCTACAAAGGAATGCTCCTTTGAATTTCGAATGTAGGTATTTCACGTTCATAAGTCTTCATTTCCTCGTAAAATGCAAAACAAAAGAATAAACTTTGAAAGATTTACAAATATATTTTTTTAAAGCACCACCCTTGTTTCATATCATTGGTTACACCTGAATATGTAACTATGTTGTAAAATCCGGGTCGTTAAATATATTAGTGAACCTTACAAAGGTTATTCTTTTATTTTCCATAATTGAAATTCTACACAAGGTTAAGCCTGAGGTTATCAGTTATATTCTGATAAAATGTGTTATCTAATAAAAATTCATTTGCTTATGAGTTTTTTCTTCTTTATAAATCCGCACAGTTTTGTTCCGAATCCTCTACTGCCAGTCCAGGAAACTGTGTGTCAACTGCAGAATGAAACTACAGCGACAAACCCATCGGCTGTCGCGCAGAAGGGAGTCGACATGTACTACATGGTCAAGCTGAACATTCGATCAGGTTTGTGAACTTTCACTGTTCTTCTGTTAAAACTCTGACTTGAAATCTTTCCCCTGCCTTTGCTCACGAAATTGTTTTTGGTAAATTAAGGCATTTATTCATTTGACAGTGCGCTGAAAAATGATATCGAATAGAATGCAATAATTATACTAATAGTGTCCATTTTTCACGAAATCTTTTCAATCTCCACAATTTACGAATGGAGTGATTAATACCTTAAAAGGCATTTTAAAAAATTCAAACAAATAGAAAATTAACGTATAAATATAAATAGCTATTATTAATTTATTTATCTTTAACTTTGAAGATATAAATATAATATATTGATTACGTCCCTGATAATGTGTAATGACATTGAATATAATTAAATTCAGAAGAAATTTCATAATTATTTAAATATTTAAGCCTTTTAAACGAGTTGAAAAGTATTTTTAATCATTGCTCTCGGAATAATTTTACCGGAAGTGATTTTTTACTTTTATATCGTTGTAATTATAAACAGTTTAAAACACTTAAATATTCCAAATGTCTAACGTCACCCATTAAAGTATACAAAATTTTGTAGCAGAATATAGTAGTTGAGCATACACTAATATACAGTGCAGAAAGTATGAATTTTTTGTTACATGATAAAGAATTTCACTCTATTCATTTTTCGAAGCAATTCATGGTCAAATGATCAACTAAGATTTCTTATTTCCCACAAATTTTATAATAACAGCTTACTACACGCGTTTTGATTGTAACACAATCATCATCATCATCAGGAACAAATCAGGTGAAATTTAACTGAATTTAAATTGAACATCCTGAAGAGAATTATTTCTGTATTATTTGGACAGTAAATTGAGTTTTCACCCTCCAATTACTTCATCAAAATCTCTAAATATGTGGATGTACGTAATAAAGTCATCAATCCATGTGGATTAGAAGCATATGAATTGTTTTGAATTGTTTTAACACATTGATTTATTCTATATTCGATGTAAAATTCTGTATACGAGCTCAGCATTTGAATTTGGATATAAATACGTACGACGAATGGCTAATTGTAACATACATTGGAATTAATTGCGTCAATTTGATGGGATCTTACAATGGACTTGCGGGCGTAAGCTGCAGTACAAAATGTTAACAACAAATGGCGGTCGCGATGCCGAAAATGCAAAATATTTCTATATTCAAATAAATTTTCATTATAAATGTATTTTAATTCAAAAATACTTATTGTTACAGTAATTATTAAATCAAGTCCCTGTGTACTAACTTGCCCTGAACGAGCCCTTGTTTGCACTGCAGGAGCATGTAAAGTAGTTGCATTTTTATGTAAATTCACTGCTCCACTACTCTAAATGTAGTAGAGTCTCAGTCATAATTTTTTGTGAGATATTTATATTTTTATAAAAAACATTCTGTAAAATTTTCACTTATTTTCATTCAGTCCCTTTTTAAGGCCTGGTTACACGGTGCATTAACCCGTACGGGTTAATGTCTAAATGTATGAACGCGAGAATGAACGGAAAAATTCACCGTATAACCACCCCAAAATGTACAAATGCATGAACGCGTGAACGGAAAATAGAACCTGTTCTAATTTCGTTCATGCATTTGCACAAGTTGATAACAGAGCCACCTGGTGGGAAACGACACATTTAGTTGTCATCTGCAGGGCTATTCCACGGCCGTCTTGGCTATTCAGTAACTCTTTACGCGTATTTGTTCATTTGTACTGTATCGTAAGTGCTTGAATCCTACCACAAACTCACCATTTGCATCAACACTAATATTCGTATAGATTATCCCTGTATGTATGACGGACATACCAAGTTTATTCCTATGGTATCTTATTGGTTGTATTATGCCGGAACAAAACAATCAATGAGGTTGTCACAGAGTTTTCAACACGACATTTGTGAAATACAACGGCTATCATACGACTTCTAGAACACATTTAAACATAATTTATACCATACGAATTAACGACAATTCTACCTTTTATACGCCCGAGGTGGGAATGCGCTGGCCCGCCACAAAAATACGACTCACATTACGCAAGTTCATAAATCGACAAGACCTCTCAACTAACATCTTTTCCATCAACAGCAAATATCTTCTTAAATTTATAACCGTCCCGGACAAAAGTAGAACAAACTATTAAAAATATCTACTCTCATACATCATCTACACTAAATGATCGTAGTTTTTCCCGGCGAATCGAATGAATAAAATCTTCTCGGGTTAAGCACCGGGTCAGGCTTTTTGAGGCCTCAAAAAGCCTGACCCAGTGCTTAACCCGAGAAGATTTTATTCATCATCTACACTCATTGTCAGTGAAACAGATGACAGAAAAATGTCTAGTAAACACGGCTTAAAAACAAGATGCGACTACAAATTTTCAGCCTAAGTATTAACTTTGATAACGGTTTGAAATAAATAGAGTGCTATTGAGATATAGCATTAAGCGAGCGATAACGATAAATATTAAATATAAATAAATATTACTGGCACGAAATGAAACAAGTTCGGCAACTACAATGAAAACCACTGTTTACACGGCAGCGCAAATATATTACCAGTATGTGAAATTTCCTGGTCCTATAGGAAACAACGAAAAGGGAATTATTTTCTGGTAGGTATCGTCTGCTTCCTACCTAATGATACTGTTTTCACATTTAAATTTTGCGCACTGTAAAGGGAATAAATAAAAACTAAACGCCTCGCGTTACGAGAAAATGTGTGGAAACTTGTGCGAACGCATGTACCGTGTAACCGCTCATTCATGCTCCTCGTTCACGCAAACGTCCATGAATTCAGACATGCAAACAGACACGCATTCATACATTAACCCGTACGGGTTAATGCACCGTGTAACCAGGCCTTTAGAATTGACCTGCGAAATCGACGTTAAAAGGCTTTCGGCATTGTTTGACAAGCTCTGGAAAAAAGGAGTGCATTCTCAGTACTAAAACTTATACTGCAAGTAGTTTTTTAAGTACATAACTCAGAGATAACATTTTATTAGTGAGCCTCGTTTCTTTCATAAATATTTATGGCGTTAAAAAGTTACTATTCACAAATTTTTCCCGAGTTTTTACGTAAAGATTTCGACCACCTGTCTTTAATGATAGCAAAATAAAAAAATGGTTTTTAAAAGTTATTTTTATGGTAAACAGACTGGTTTTAAAATTATTCTAATATCTTTTTAAATAGCTTCGAAATTAAAATTTTTGCAAAACACGTTTTTCATCTAAATTTGCCCAGCCGCCCTTTTAAAAATGACTGCCAAAAAAAGTATGGCGTCTACATTTATTTCAAATGGTGTTTTGTGAATGTCCACTTGTAGGGAACCATTGATAAAAAAATCATGATAGTTAAAAATGTCGAGCCACAAATTTCATTGATATTGGGCGATTTGAAATGGAATGACAGAAGCGGAATCGCTAATTGGTGAGTGCTTCTCTTCTCTTCAGAGAACGTGTGCCTTCGGCCGTGGGCTTTTGAGCGCGTGCCCAACCGCATGCTGCGCGGTTTGGACAACGCCCTCATCTACACTTCGTCCAAGGAGGCGTGTCTCGGGGCCTGCCTCAACGAGCGCCGCTTCAAGTGCCGCTCCGCCGAGTACAACTACAACACGCTGCAGTGCCACCTATCCGACTCGGATCGGCGGACGGCTCCGCAACCAGGACAGGGAAGTTCGGCGTCCTTCGGCCAGTTCATCGAGGCCCAGGGAGTGGACTACTTTGAGAACCTCTGCCTCAAGGGTGAGAAATAGAATTACAAATTACATAGGCCAACAATGAAAAAATACTTTTTTAAATTTACTGAAAAATGAAAATACCTTATTCTTATGTTTTTAAAGTTGCTGAATCCAAATATGATGGTTTTAAAGTTGTATAACCCACCATTTATTCACATTTTACAGTTAAATTTATGAAATCAAGCAATGTTTTTAGAATTTAACAGCTTTTTTATAGTTATAATAAAATTGAAAAAGTAGGTCTAATGAACGAAGATAATAGGGATTACTGTTGGTACTTCACCGAGAAGTTCAGCAAGCGATTCATCGCAGAAAAAGCTACACAAGAAGCTTCAAGGAAAAAAAGGGAAAGATAATGTATACGTTCAATGGTGTCAGGCTCAACTTTGTGGAAGTTAAAGTTCACAAATGAAAAAACGACTTCGTTTTCTTCCACTAATTTATTTTCACGGTACGACATGTTTCGACCTTGAGCGGTCATTTACGAGTACGTACTCGTAAATGACCGCTCAAGGTCGAAACATGTCGTACCGTGAAAATAAATTAGTGGAAGAAAACGAAGTCGTTTTTTCATTTGTGAAAGATAATGTAGACCAATTCCAGTTGACAAGTGAACCCTGTATTATCATGCTGTAGTAAATACAAACAATTTTATCACGATGTAGTGAACAGTAAATACAAACAATTTTATGATGTGACACAGTGTTTCGTTGATTTCCCTGCATACCGTATAGGGGTATTAGGCTAAATATTAAATACATATTGCTTGGAAACTATGGGTGATACAAAAAAACTAAGGCCAGGTTTGGATTCGGCACATCAAAATCTATAAAGATCAGCTATTAAAATAAAAAAGTTTTCAAACAAATTTTTTTTTGTTGGCCTATGTTATCAATACGAATAAATACATTCCAATGATGAAATTCGCCATGTAAAAACCATTCGTTCATGTTCCGTCGGCGGAACCTCGTCGTCTCAAGTAAACCTTCAACAACTACATATTTTGGAGAACTATTTCCATAGTAAAAAGTCACATGGATACACTGAGCGGGAAAAGGATGATGTGTGTCTGCTTCATTTTCTAGCATTGAACTTTATAAAAAGGATAAAATGTTCAATTAAGTGTGGTTTTGGATGAATTAACGTTAAAATATCACCTTTTCGATGCCAATTCTTCCATCATACTTGTGCCTTACTTTTAGACAGTATGCGTCCTTATTGAAATTCCATTTTGAATCATTCTCTTTTTACCAGAGGCTTCGTTTTTACCCGCTTCAAAAATAAACTAATAAGCGTATTGAAGAAAGATTTGATGCTTTCCCGGCGAATGATGTGAGTAAACTTCTCTCGGGTTTCCCACCGGGTTAAAGGCTTCATAATGGCCGACGTTTCGAGCTCCGACTCGGCGCTCATCATCAGGGCTACTGGATCGCGTATTAAGCGTATTATTTGAACATAACCTCCAGCGACATATTTGTGACGGTATGAAAATAGGAAAGTGTGATTTTTTCCATCAGTAGCCTCATGTGCTCAGCCAGGAAGGATGTAGCCATAAGGCTAAGGTGGGTGTATATGGGTTAATATAATTACTTGAAAAAAATTTAATATCTGGCGATATTTGGCGTGTGAACTCGAAAATTGTGTGATTTACGTGAAACTAAAGCAAATATTTTCTTTTCCACAGCATCCAGTGCCTGCAAGGATGAGAGAACATACACAATCCCAAGTTTAGGAGTGGCTGAACAAGAAGTTGCCCAGTACGTTGGCCTCAACTATTACGTGGATAAGGCTATTCAGGTAATTAATGGTCCAAATTTCCATTGGTACCAATATCGTCAATTCTCAATAAATTTTCATCAAATTTGATGATCTTTAAAGTTTTAAGTAAACGATTTTACGCTATCATAAAACTGTCCATAAGAATCCAAGTACTCAATTTGTGCTTGAAGTCCAAATTCGAGATAACAACAGTTGTAGTGAGGATGACGTCAAAGACCCAATGTCTGTTTATATAATCTGTTTATATAATTAATTACTTCGTCTTTGGTTATGGTCTTGGTTTTTATCATTAATTTCTCGGTTGGCGTAAAGAACTTAGCCAGAAGAGCCTTTAGGAACACCCCCTATCAGAATTTTGCAAACGAAATTTATAAATTACTTAATGAAACGTATGCTCTCCTGATGTATGCGTATTGACAGCAAAATATCAATATAGACAACCCACATACTAGCACATCTCCCTCCGAAGCAAATTTCTGGCTACTTCCTTGATTGGCATGGTCTTTGAATAAAAATTCCCCAGGAGCGAGAATAGAACCACAGACCTTTGGCTTTCTGCTGCCCAATTCCGTCTATTGCCATGGGAAATTAGGAACCTGGAGGTAGTGTAGCGGTGTGCGACTGGAAAGGAAAGGAATTGGGTGCTGTGATGGATTTTCATGAACTATGTTGGTTCGGGATTCCCAGTCCAGAAGAATTTTTTCTCATGGCAATTCATGCATATTTTACCGCCTTTCACGCAACAGGGTTCGATATATTAAACAAAATATATGTGGGTCATTCTCCCATAATCGTACAAAATTATGTCAATGGAATGCCATTAAAAAAACTGTTAAATCAAAACTAAAGGGGCATATTATTTTATGTATGCTTTCACTACTTATAGAGAAAAATTAGTAAAGAAAAAATTATACTCCCCAAATTTAATGTCCACAGACTATGAATCGTCATGTCCGTGGACACTGGTCAGTCCCAGATAGATTTTTGAAGAGGTGTTCATTATATGAACCGCCTGTACTAAATAATTTAAGATAAAATCTATCATTTAACATGTTACAACAATATAAACATTCCAAAATGGTCTTTTTGGGTTTCTTTTATTTCATAATAATTATCATAAAATAAAAAAAACATGTGTCCTACCCAACAAAGCAATGTACCTCGACACACAGGAAAAAGGGGGAATAATTCATAGGAGATGGTGGCAGCTCTGGACATCCAGTGTGAAGAGAAGGAGATTGTGAGCTTTATTGGGTTGTTTGAGTTTATATTGGGTTTAGTAAGTGTTTTAACGCTGGAAGAGAAATTGTAGTTCAGTTTTTTTAAAGAGACAAGATCACCAGTCATGTCCGTAGACAAGTAAAATTAGTAAAAGTAAAATGTTACTAATTCCAATTGAGATGTCTTTTACTGCTGTAAGATGCAAGTTCGATGTAACAAGGACAGTGTCCTGACTTTCTGTCAGTCCCAACTATTACTTAATTCAGAGGAAATCGTCATGTCCGTGGACATCTAGTTCTTGATATCTGCAGTCCATGGACCTATCAGATGGGAACGGACATAATGATACCTACACTATACTATTTACAGAATGTCCAATGACAAATTAAACAAACTTTTTGTCGTGAGTAAGCGCAATATTCCTCTTATGCTGTGTCCGTGGACATATATATCATGTAGACACCACAAAAGTAAAAATAAAAAAAGGGTAAAATTTATTAACGATCTCTGTCACTTACGTCATTAGATTGTATAATTGACAAGCTGTAATTTCACACTTTTGGTTCTTATATAAAATACATTTTTTTTGCCTGTAGAAAATTACGTTTTTTTTTGGAGATTGACCCATGTATAGACAACCCGCATACCACCTCAGCTCCCTCCGAACCAAATTTCTGGCAGCGTCCCTGGTTGGTGTGGTCTTCGAGGTTTATTTTTTTCATCTTTCTCCCGCAGGCTTCCGGTGAGAAGGCATGCCGCAACGCCTGTGCCTCCGAGAGTAAGTTCCTGTGTCGCTCCTACCTTTATCGCGACGACTCTCAGCGGGCCAACCAGCGTGAAGGTGCCACCCCATCACCTTTCAACTGCAACCTCTACCACATGGACCACTGGTCGCTCCCCGATGGGCCCTCCACGTTCCTCAACCATGAAAGACCACTCATCGACGTCGGAGAGGCCGTGGGAACTTACTACGAGAACAGCTGCCATTACACGGGTGAGTACATTTAAGATGGTTGAAAGATGGGTAAGGTAAATAACGCATAAAGGATAGTAGGGAAGACCAGGGAGCACAGAGTAGAATATATTAAAAAATCCTATTCTCTTCCTTCCCTTCCCTCGTTTCCCTAACATTCTACCCTCTAACATCGTTTTCAACGTCCCCTCCCCACCAAGTACTCCTTCCATCCATACCTTCTGTCTCCTCCGTATCTCATCTAAAAGCTGCCTCTTCTTGCCAACCATATCCAGCACTTCGTCGCTCTTTTTCCTCTCCGTCCATTTCATCTTCTCCATTCTTCTCCATACCCACATCTCGAATGCCTCCAATTTTCTCTCGTCTTCTTTCCTCAGTGTCCACGTTTCCGCACCGTAGAGAGCTACACTCCAGATCAAACTCTTCAATAACCTTTTCTTTAAACTCTTACATAACGATCCTCTCAGAAGCTCCTTCATATTCATGAAAGCCTCCTTTGCTAGTGCAATTCGCTTCGTAAGCCTAAAAATTATGTGAAATGATTATATTTTTTCACTTGTCTCTAGGACCAGCTAGGATTCCTGATGAGCTGCCAGTGGAGTTCGTGAAGGAAGAAGAGTACAATACAAAGACGGAAAACAGGACTGATATCAATTGCGATAAAACTGGAACATGTTACGATGGTAAGTTGGAACATTGATTCATTTTTTCTACATCGCACTTTTTCATTCACATTCTCAGCGAACTTTTACCATTTTTTCCACATCCAAAGCAACTTACAATTAGAACTCATCATTTGTTCGTTATATCTTTGCAACGATGATGAAAGTTACTACAGACCCTTAGGAATACCAATGGACGTAATTTGGGTGTAAAGAGTTCGTCTCGAGAAACCAAGTGCATGTAATTTTCAGGAAATCTTCCAAAGATGTTCTTCAAATCATGCTTCATCAACAGATAACCAAATAATATAAGTTATCCGGGCTATAATTTATGGATTAGATTTGAAGATTTGAATTTTAACATTGGTTCTTATGTCCACTCAGCTGACTACTTTTTGAATTCTCAACAAATAAATTCCAAATTGAAGTCAAATCATGTTAGTTTCATAAAACTGGCGCTTCGGTTAGCTTCTAAAAAACTTCTCTTTTCTCCCATTTTTATTAGGACTTCATCTTCATTATCTAACACTTAATTACATAGAATAATCATCTTCACAAGATATAAATGTTTCATCATATTATTTAATATAGGATAAAGTTGTATAGCCTTTTCATGGCGTAAAAAATTAAGTTACTCTAGGGTTAGCTCAAATAGCTGAAAAAGTGTAGAATTACAGATACAAGGATTGAACTATGAACATTTTCATTGCTCCCATTTTGGTTTTTGAACCTAGACAGATGTCGTCTAAGATGGCAAATAAATTACATGGCGTATACGAGAAGTATTTCCTTTGAATCACGCAATCGCTTACCTAAATTCTCCAGTGAATGGCTTCTTGAAGAGCTCTCGTCATTATTAGAAAATTCGGAAAGCAAATAATATTACCTTTCCAGTTGCCTTTTCAATCTAAATAGTACCGATGTATTTAACTCACTCATTTTTCTTCTTTAAATTGGTTTATTAATTTTAAAGAACAAATCGGGCAAATCTTTTCATAGCCACCGTCAATTAAATTCCAGATTGTGTGCCAGTAATTTATAATGCCTTGTATTGCTTGAAGGAATAGTTATGTACCTAATTAATTTCGTGTCTTATTTTGTCCAGAAATTTTTAAACCGATGAAGATCAGTGGTTGTTAGAGAAATAAAATAAAGCCTGCTTTCAATGTTCATCCATATGAGAACAATTAAGCAAAGCATTTTATTGTTTTAATTAAAACAGTGGCGGTACACTGCAAGGATACCCGCATAGCCGTTCAGGTCAGGACCAACAAACCA